>NW_026609041.1:35000-43000 GCF_029499605.1 Hyla sarda | reverse complement strand
TAAAAACCCTACCCAGATACCACACTCCTGGTACATTTCAACTTAAGGAGAGCTCCAATTGACATTTAAAATCGCATAAGCCACACAACTCCTTCTGTGGGAAAACCCTAACCCTAACACTAACCCTTTGGTACATTTCAACTTAATGAGAGCACCAAATGACATTTAAAATCGAATAAGCCACACAACTCTTCTGTGGGAAAACCTAAAACCCTAAAAACTTCCTGGTACATTTCAACTTAATGAGAGTACCAACCCTAATGAGAGTACTAACCCTAACCCTAACCCTAACCCTAACCCTAACCCTAACCCTAACCCTAACCCCTAAACTTCCTGGTACATTTCAACTTAATGAGAGTACCAAAATACATTTTCAAATAGTATAAGCCACACAATTGTTCCAAGGGAAAAACCCTACCCAGATACCACATTCCTGGTACATTTCAACTTAAGGAGAGCTCCAATTGAAATTTTAAAACGCATAAGCCACACAACTCTTCTGTGGGAAAACCCTAACCCTAACCCTAACCCTAACCCCTAACCCTAACCCTAACCCTAACCCTAACCCTAACCCTAACCCTAACCCTACACCTAACCCTAACCCTAACCTAACCCTAACCCTAACCCTAACCCTAACCCTAACCCCTAACCCTATCTTCCTGGTACATTTCAACTTAATGAGAGTACCAAAATACATTTAAAATAGTATAAGCCACACAATTGTTCCAAGGGAAAAACCCTACCCAGATAACCACATTCCTGGTACATTTCAACTTAAGGAGAGCTCCAATTTGACATTTAAAATCGCATAAGCCACACAACTCTTCTGTGGGAAAACCCTAACCCTAACCCTAACCCTAACCCTAACCCTAACCCTAACCCCTAACCCTTACCCTTACCCTTACCCTTACCCTTACCCTAACCCTAACCTAACCCTAACCCTAACCCTAACCCTAACCCCTATCTTCCTGGTACATTTTCAACTTAATGAGAGTACCAAAATACATTTAAAATAGTATAAGCCACACAATTGTTCCAAGGGAAAAACCCTACCCAGATACCACATTCCTGGTACATTTCAACTTAAGGAGAGCTCCAATTGACATTTAAAATCGCATAAGCCACACAACTCTTCTGTGGGAAAACCCTAACCCTAACCCTAACCCTAACCCTAACCCTAACCCAAACCCTAACCCCTAACCCCTAACCCCTAACCCTAACCACCTAACCCCTAACCCTAAACCCCTAAACTTCCTGGTACATTTCAACTTAATGAGAGTACCAAATACATTTAAAATAGTATAAGCCACACAATTGTTCCAAGGGAAAAACCCTACCAGATAACCACATTCCTGGTACATTTCAACTTTAGGAGAGCTCCAATTGACATTTAAAATCGCATAAGCCACACAACTCTTCTGTGGAAAACCCTAACCCTAACCCTAACCCTAACCTAACCCTAACCCTAACCCTAACCCTAACCCTACACCCCTAACCCTAACCCTAACCCTAACCCTAACCCTAACCCCTAACCCTAACCCTAACCCTAACCCTAACCCTATCTTCCTGGTACATTTCAACTTAATGAGAGTACCAAAATACATTTAAAATAGTATAAGCCACACAATTGTTCCAAGGGGAAAAACCCTACCCAGATACCACATTCCTGGTACATTTCAACTTATGGAGAGCTCCAATTGACATTTAAAATCGCATAAGCCACACAACTCTTCTGTGGGAAAACCTAACCCCTAACCCTAACCCTAACCCTAACCCTAACCCTAACCCTAACCCTAACCCTAACCCTAACCCTAACCCTAAACTTCCTGGTACATTTCAACTTAATGAGAGTACCAAAAATACATTTAAAATAGTATAAAGCCACACAATTGTTCCACGGGAAAAAACCCTACCCAGATACCACATTCTGGTACATTTTCAACTTAAGGCGAGCTCCAATTGAAATTTTAAAATCGCATAAGCCACACAACTCTTCTGTGGGCAAACCTAACCCTAACCCTAACCCTAACCCTAACCCTAACCCTAACCCTAACCCTAACCCTAACCCTAACCCTAACCCTAACCCTAACCCTAACCCTAACCCTAACCTCAACCCCAACCCTAACCCTAACCTAACCCTATCTTCCTGGTACATTTCAACTTAATGAGAGTACCAAAATACATTTAAAATAAGTATAAGCCACACAATTGTTCCAAGGGAAAAACCCTACCCAGATACCACATTCTTGGTACATTTCAACTTAAGGAGAGCTACAATTGACATTTAAAATCGCATAAGCCACACAACTCTTCTGTGGGTAAAACCCTAACCCTAACCCTAACCCTAACCCTAACCCTAACCCTAACCCTAACCCTAACCCTAACCCTAACCCTAACCCTAACCCTAACCCTAACCCTAACCCTAACCCTAACCCTATCTTCCTGGTACATTTCAACTTAATGAGAGTACCAAAATACATTTAAAATAGTATAAGCCACACAATTGTTCCAAGGGAAAAAACCCTACCCCAGATACCACATTTCTGGTACATTTCAACTTAAGGAGAGCTCCAATTGACATTTAAAATCGCATAAGCCACACAACTCTTCTGTGGGAAAACCTAACCATAACCCTAACCCTAACCCTAACCCTAACCCTAACCCTAACCCTAACCCTAACCCTAACCCTAACCCTAACCCTAACCCTAACCCTAACCCTAACCCTAACCCTAACCCTAACCCTAACCCTATCTTCCTGGTACATTTCAACTTAATGAGAGTACAAAAATACATTTAAATAGTATAAGCCACAACAATTGTTCCAAGGGAAAAACCCTACCCAGATACCCACATTCCTGGTACATTTCAACTTAAGGAGAGCTCAATTGACATTTAAAATCACATAAGCCACACAACTCTTCTGTGGGAAAACCCTAACCCTAACCCTAACCCTAACCCTAACCCTAACCCTAACCCTAACCCTAACCCTAACCCTAACCCTAACCCTAACCCTAACCCTAACCCTAACCCTAACCCTAACCCTAACCCTAACCCTAACCCTAACCCTAACCCTAACCCTAACCCTATCTTCCTGGTACATTTCAACTTAATGAGAGTACCAAAATACATTTAAAATAGTATAAGCCACACAATTGTTCCAAGGAAAAACCCTACCCAGATACCACATTCCTGGTACATTTCAACTTAAGGAGAGCTCCAATTGACATTTAAAATAGCATAAGCCACACAAACTCTTCTGTGGGAAAACCCTAACCCCTAACCCTAACCCTACCCTAACCCTAACCCTAACCCTAACCCTAACCCTAACCCTAACCCTAACCCTAACCTACCCTAACCCTAACCCTAACCCTAACCCTAACCCTAACCCTAACCCTATCTTCCTGGTACATTTCAACTTAATGAGAGTACCAAAATACATTTAAAATAGTATAAGCCACACAATTGTTCCAAGGGAAAAACCCTACCCAGATACCACATTCCTGGTACATTTCAACTTAAGGAGAGCTCCAATTGACATTTAAAATCGCATAAGCCAAACAACTCTTCTGTGGGAAAACCCTAACCCTAACCCTAACCCTTTGGTACATTTCAACTTAATGAGAGCACCAAATGACATTTAAAATCGAATAAGCCACACAACTCTTCTGTGGGAAAACCCTAAAACCCTAAAACCCTAAAAACTTCCTGGTACATTTCAACTTAATGAGAGTACCAACCCTAATGAGAGTACTAACCCTAACCCTAACCCTAACCCTAACCCTTACCCTTACCCTTACCCTAACCCTAACCCTAACCCCTAACCTCAACCCTAACCCTACCTCCTGGTACATTTCACTTAATGAGAGTACCAAAATACATTTTAAAATAGTATAAGCCACACAATTGTTCCAAGGGAAAAACCCTACCCATATACCACATTCCTGGTACATTTCAACTTATGGAGAGCACAAAAATATATTTGAAATCGTATAAGCCAACACAACTCTAACATGGGAAAACCAAAACCCTAACCCAACCTACCTGGTACATGTCAACTTAAGGAGAGCACCAAATAACATTTAAAATCGAATAAGCCACACAACTCTTCTGTGGGAAAACCCTTACCCTTACCCTAACCCTAACCCCTAACCTAAGCTTCCCTGGTACATTTAAACTTAATGAGAGTACCAAAATACATTTCAAATAGTATAAGCCACACAATTGTTCCAAGGGAAAAACCCTACCCAGATACCACATTCCTGGTATATTTCAACTTAAGGAGATCTCCAATTGAAATTTTAAAATTGCATAAGCCAGCACAACTCTTCTGTGGGAAAACCCTAACCCTAACCCTAACCCTAACCCTAACCCTAACCCTAACCCTAACCCTAACCCTAACCCTAACCCTAACCCTAACCCTAACCCTAACCCTAACCCTAACCCTAACCCTAACCCTAACCCTAACCCTAACCCTATCTTCCTGGTACATTTCAACTTAATGAGAGTACCAAAATACATTTAAAATAGTATAAGCCACACAATTGTTCCAAGGGAAAAACCCTACCCAGATACACATTCCTGGTACATTTCAACTTAAGGGAGAGCTCCAATTGACATTTAAAAATCGCATAAGCCACACAACTCTTCTGTGGGAAAACCCTAACCCTAACCCTTTGGTACATTTCAACTTAATGAGAGCACCAAATGACATTTAAAATCGAATAAGCCACACAACTCTTCTGTGGGAAAACCCTAAAACCCTAAAAACTTCCTGGTACATTTCAACTTAATGAGAGTACCAACCCTAATGAGAGTACTAACCCTAACCCTAACCCTAACCCTAACCCTAACCCTAACCCTAACCTTAACCCTAACCCTAACCCTAACCCTAAACTTCCTGGTACATTTCAACTTAATGAGAGTACCAAAATACATTTCAAATAGTATAAGCCACACAATTGTTCCAGAGGGAAAAACCCTACCAGATACCACATTCCTGGTACATTTCAACTTAAGGAGAGCTCCAATTGAAATTTTAAAATCGCATAAGCCACACAACTCTTCTGTGGGAAAACCCTAACCCTAACCCTAACCCTAACCCTAACCCTAACCCTAACCCTAACCCTAACCCTAACCCTAACCCTAACCCTAACCCTAACCCTAACCCTAACCCTAACCCTAACCCTAACCCTAACCCTAACCCTAACCCTAACCCTAACCCTAACCCTAACCCTATCTTCCTGGTACATTTCAACTTAATGAAGAGTACCAAAATACATTTAAAATAAGTATAAACCAACACAATTGTTCCAAGGGAAAAACCCTACCCAGATACCACATTTCTGGTACATTTCAACTTAAGGAGAGCTCCAATTGACATTTAAAATCGCATAAGCCACACAACTCTTCTGTGGGAAAACCCTAACCCTAACCCTAACCCTAACCCTAACCCTAACCCTAACCCTAACCCTACCCTAACCTAACCCCTAACCCTAACCCTAACCCTAACCCTAACCCTAACCTAACCCTAACCCTAACCCTAACCCTAACCCTAACCCTAACCCTAACCCTATCTTCCTGGTACATTTCAACTTAATGAGATTACCAAAATACATTTAAAATAGTATAAGCCACACAATTGTTCCAAGGGAAAAACCCTACCCAGATACCACATTCCTGGTACATTTCAACTTAAGGAGAGCTCCAATTGACATTTAAAATCACATAAGCCACACAACTCTTCTGTGGGAAAACCCTAACCCTAACCCTAACCCTAACCCTAACCCTAACCCTAACCCTAACCCTAACCCTAACCCTAACCCTAACCCTAACCCTAACCCTAACCCTAACCCTAACCCTAACCCTAACCCTACACCCTATACCCTAACCCTAACCCTAACCCTAACCCTAACCCTATCTTCCTGGTACATTTCAACTTAATGAGAGTACAAAAATACATTTAAAATAGTATAAGCCACACAATTGTTCCAAGGGAAAAACGCCTACCCAGATACCACATTCCTGGTACATTTCAACTTAAGGAGAGCTCCAATTGACAATTAAAATCACATAAGCCACACAACTCTTCTGTGGGAAAAAACCCTAACCCTAACCCTAACCCTAACCCTAACCCTAACCCTAACCCTAACCCTAACCCTAACCCCTAACCCTAACCCTAACCCTAACCCTAACCCTAACCCTAACCCTAACCCTAACCCTAACCCTAACCCTAACCCTAACCCTAACCCTAACCCTAACCCTATCTTCCTGGTACATTTCAACTTAATGAGAGTACCAAAATACATTTAAAATAGTATAAGCCACACAATTGTTCAAGGGAAAAACCCTACCCAGATACCACATTCCTGGTACATTTCAACTTAAGGAGAGCTCCAATTGACATTTAAAATCGCATAAGCCACACAACTCTTCTGTGGGAAAACCCTAACCCTAACCCTTTGGTACATTTCAACTTAAGGAGAGTACCAAATGACATTTAAAATCGAATAAGCCACACAACTCTTCTGTGGGAAATCCCTAAAACCCTAAAACCCTAAAAACTTCCTGGTACATTTCAACTTAATGAGAGTACCAACCCTAATGAGAGTACTAACCCTAACCCTAACCCTAACCCTAACCCTAACCCTAACCCTAACCCTTACCCTTACCCTAACCTCAACCCTAACCCTAACCCTAACCTCCTGGTACATTTCAACTTAATGAGAGTACCAAAATACATTTAAAATAGTATAAGCCACACAATTGTTCCAAGGGAAAACCCTACCCAGATACCACATTCCGGTACATTTCAACTTAAGGAGAGCTCCAATTGACATTTAAAATCGCATAAGCCACACAACTCTTCTGTGGGAAAACCCTAACCCTAACCCTAACCCTAACCCTAACCCTAACCCTAACCCTAACACCTAACCCTAACCCTAACCCTAACCCTAACCCTAACCCTAACCCTAACCCTAACCCTAACCCTAACCCTAACCCTAACCCTAACCCTATCTTCCTGGTACATTTCAACTTAATGAGAGTACCAAAATACATTTAAAATAGTATAAAGCCACACAATTGTTCCAAGGGAAAAACCCTACCCAGATACCACATTTCTGGTACATTTCAACTTAAGGAGAGCTCCAATTGACATTTAAAATCGCATAAGCCACACAACTCTTCTGTGGGAAAACCCTAACCCTAACCCTAACCCTTTGGTACATTTCAACTTAAGGAGAGCACCAAATGACATTTAAAATCGAATAAGCCACACAACTCTTCTGTGGGAAAACCCTAAAACCCTAAAACCCTAAAAACTTCCTGGTACATTTCAACTTAATGAGAGTACCAACCCTAATGAGAGTACTAACCCTAACCCTAACCCTAACCCTTACCCTTACCCTTACCCTAACCTCAACCCTAACCCTAACCCTAACCTCCTGGTACATTTCAACTTAATGAGAGTTACCAAAATACATTTAAAATAGTATAAGCCACACAATTGTTCCAAGGGAAAAACCCTACCCAGATACCACATTCCTGGTACATTTCAACTTAAGGAGAGCTCCAATTGACATTTAAAATAGCATAAGCCACACAACTCTTCTGTGGGAAAACCCTAACCCTAACCCTAACCCTAACCCTAACCCTAACCCTAACCCTAGACCCCTAACCCTAACCCTAACCCTAACCCTAACCCTAACCCTAACCCTAACCCTAACCCTAACCCTAACCCTAACCCTAACCCTAACCCTAACCCTAACCCTAACCCTAACCCTAACCCTAACCCTAACCCTAACCCTATCTTCATGGTACATTTCAACTTAATGAGAGTACCAAAATACATTTAAAATAGTATAAGCCACACAATTGTTCCAAGGGAAAAACCCTACCCAGATACCACTTCCTGGTACATTTCAACTTAAGGAGAGCTCCAATTGACATTTAAAATCGCATAAGCCACGCAACTCTTCTGTGGGAAAACCCTAACCCTAACC
>NW_026609041.1:17500-30000 GCF_029499605.1 Hyla sarda | reverse complement strand
TCAACTTAATGAGAGTACCAAAATACATTTAAAATAGTATAAGCCACACAATTGTTCCAAGGGAAAAACCCTACCCAGATACCACATTCTTGGTACATTTCAACTTAAGGAGAGCTACAATTGACATTTAAAATCGCATAAGCCACACAACTCTTCTGTGGGTAAACCCTAACCCTAACCCTAACCCTAACCCTAACCCTAACCCTAACCCTAACCCTAACCCTAACCCTAACCCTAACCCTAACCCTAACCCTAACCCTAACCCTAACCCTAACCCTAACCCTAACCCTAACCCTAACCCTAACCCTAACCCTAACCCTATCTTCCTGGTACATTTCAACTTAATGAGAGTACCAAAATACATTTAAAATAGTATAAGCCACACAATTGTTCCAAGGGAAAAACCCTACCCAGATACCACATTTCTGGTACATTTCAACTTAAGGAGAGCTCCAATTGACATTTAAAATCGCATAAGCCACACAACTCTTCTGTGGGAAAACCCTAACCCTAACCCTAACCCTAACCCTAACCCTAACCCTAACCCTAACCCTAACCCTAACCCTAACCCTAACCCTAACCCTAACCCTAACCCTAACCCTAACCCTAACCCTAACCCTAACCCTATCTTCCTGGTACATTTCAACTTAATGAGAGTACAAAAATACATTTAAAATAGTATAAGCCACACAATTGTTCCAAGGGAAAAACCCTACCCAGATACCACATTCCTGGTACATTTCAACTTAAGGAGAGCTCCAATTGACATTTAAAATCACATAAGCCACACAACTCTTCTGTGGGAAAACCCTAACCCTAACCCTAACCCTAACCCTAACCCTAACCCTAACCCTAACCCTAACCCTAACCCTAACCCTAACCCTAACCCTAACCCTAACCCTAACCCTAACCCTAACCCTAACCCTATCTTCCTGGTACATTTCAACTTAATGAGAGTACCAAAATACATTTAAAATAGTATAAGCCACACAATTGTTCCAAGGGAAAAACCCTACCCAGATACCACATTCCTGGTACATTTCAACTTAAGGAGAGCTCCAATTGACATTTAAAATAGCATAAGCCACACAACTCTTCTGTGGGAAAACCCTAACCCTAACCCTAACCCTAACCCTAACCCTAACCCTAACCCTAACCCTAACCCTAACCCTAACCCTAACCCTAACCCTAACCCTAACCCTAACCCTAACCCTAACCCTAACCCTAACCCTAACCCTAACCCTAACCCTAACCCTATCTTCCTGGTACATTTCAACTTAATGAGAGTACCAAAATACATTTAAAATAGTATAAGCCACACAATTGTTCCAAGGGAAAAACCCTACCCAGATACCACATTCCTGGTACATTTCAACTTAAGGAGAGCTCCAATTGACATTTAAAATCGCATAAGCCACACAACTCTTCTGTGGGAAAACCCTAACCCTAACCCTAACCCTTTGGTACATTTCAACTTAATGAGAGCACCAAATGACATTTAAAATCGAATAAGCCACACAACTCTTCTGTGGGAAAACCCTAAAACCCTAAAACCCTAAAAACTTCCTGGTACATTTCAACTTAATGAGAGTACCAACCCTAATGAGAGTACTAACCCTAACCCTAACCCTAACCCTAACCCTTACCCTTACCCTAACCTCAACCCTAACCCTAACCCTAACCTCCTGGTACATTTCAACTTAATGAGAGTACCAAAATACATTTAAAATAGTATAAGCCACACAATTGTTCCAAGGGAAAAACCCTACCCAGATACCACATTCCTGGTACATTTCAACTTAAGGAGAGCTCCAATTGACATTTAAAATCGCATAAGCCACACAACTCTTCTGTGGGAAAACCCTAACCCTAACCCTAACCCTAACCCTAACCCTAACCCTAACCCTAACCCTAACCCTAACCCTAACCCTAACCCTAACCCTAACCCTAACCCTAACCCTAACCCTAACCCTAACCCTAACCCTAACCCTAACCCTAACCCTAACCCTATCTTCCTGGTACATTTCAACTTAATGAGAGTACCAAAATACATTTAAAATAGTATAAGCCACACAATTGTTCCAAGGGAAAAACCCTACCCAGATACCACATTCCTGGTACATTTCAACTTAAGGAGAGCTCCAATTGACATTTAAAATAGCATAAGCCACACAACTCTTCTGTGGGAAAACCCTAACCCTAACCCTAACCCTAACCCTAACCCTAACCCTAACCCTAACCCTAACCCTAACCCTAACCCTAACCCTAACCCTAACCCTAACCCTAACCCTAACCCTAACCCTAACCCTAACCCTAACCCTAACCTCCTGGTACATTTCAACTTAATGAGAGTACCAAAATACATTTAAAATAGTATAAGCCACACAATTGTTCCAAGGGAAAAACCCTACCCAGATACCACACTCCTGGTACATTTCAACTTAAGGAGAGCTCCAATTGACATTTAAAATCGCATAAGCCACACAACTCTTCTGTGGGAAAACCCTAACCCTAACCCTAACCCTTTGGTACATTTCAACTTAATGAGAGCACCAAATGACATTTAAAATCGAATAAGCCACACAACTCTTCTGTGGGAAAACCCTAAAACCCTAAAAACTTCCTGGTACATTTCAACTTAATGAGAGTACCAACCCTAATGAGAGTACTAACCCTAACCCTAACCCTAACCCTAACCCTAACCCTAAACTTCCTGGTACATTTCAACTTAATGAGAGTACCAAAATACATTTCAAATAGTATAAGCCACACAATTGTTCCAAGGGAAAAACCCTACCCAGATACCACATTCCTGGTACATTTCAACTTAAGGAGAGCTCCAATTGAAATTTTAAAATCGCATAAGCCACACAACTCTTCTGTGGGAAAACCCTAACCCTAACCCTAACCCTAACCCTAACCCTAACCCTAACCCTAACCCTAACCCTAACCCTAACCCTAACCCTAACCCTAACCCTAACCCTAACCCTAACCCTAACCCTAACCCTAACCCTAACCCTAACCCTATCTTCCTGGTACATTTCAACTTAATGAGAGTACCAAAATACATTTAAAATAGTATAAGCCACACAATTGTTCCAAGGGAAAAACCCTACCCAGATACCACATTCCTGGTACATTTCAACTTAAGGAGAGCTCCAATTGACATTTAAAATCGCATAAGCCACACAACTCTTCTGTGGGAAAACCCTAACCCTAACCCTAACCCTAACCCTAACCCTAACCCTAACCCTAACCCTAACCCTAACCCTAACCCTAACCCTTACCCTTACCCTTACCCTTACCCTTACCCTAACCCTAACCCTAACCCTAACCCTAACCCTAACCCTAACCCTATCTTCCTGGTACATTTCAACTTAATGAGAGTACCAAAATACATTTAAAATAGTATAAGCCACACAATTGTTCCAAGGGAAAAACCCTACCCAGATACCACATTCCTGGTACATTTCAACTTAAGGAGAGCTCCAATTGACATTTAAAATCGCATAAGCCACACAACTCTTCTGTGGGAAAACCCTAACCCTAACCCTAACCCTAACCCTAACCCTAACCCTAACCCTAACCCTAACCCTAACCCTAACCCTAAACTTCCTGGTACATTTCAACTTAATGAGAGTACCAAAATACATTTAAAATAGTATAAGCCACACAATTGTTCCAAGGGAAAAACCCTACCCAGATACCACATTCCTGGTACATTTCAACTTTAGGAGAGCTCCAATTGACATTTAAAATCGCATAAGCCACACAACTCTTCTGTGGGAAAACCCTAACCCTAACCCTAACCCTAACCCTAACCCTAACCCTAACCCTAACCCTAACCCTAACCCTAACCCTAACCCTAACCCTAACCCTAACCCTAACCCTAACCCTAACCCTAACCCTAACCCTAACCCTAACCCTAACCCTAACCCTAACCCTATCTTCCTGGTACATTTCAACTTAATGAGAGTACCAAAATACATTTAAAATAGTATAAGCCACACAATTGTTCCAAGGGAAAAACCCTACCCAGATACCACATTCCTGGTACATTTCAACTTAAGGAGAGCTCCAATTGACATTTAAAATCGCATAAGCCACACAACTCTTCTGTGGGAAAACCCTAACCCTAACCCTAACCCTAACCCTAACCCTAACCCTAACCCTAACCCTAACCCTAACCCTAACCCTAACCCTAACCCTAACCCTAACCCTAACCCTAACCCTAACCCTAACCCTAAACTTCCTGGTACATTTCAACTTAATGAGAGTACCAAAATACATTTAAAATAGTATAAGCCACACAATTGTTCCACGGGAAAAACCCTACCCAGATACCACATTCCTGGTACATTTCAACTTAAGGCGAGCTCCAATTGAAATTTTAAAATCGCATAAGCCACACAACTCTTCTGTGGGCAAACCCTAACCCTAACCCTAACCCTAACCCTAACCCTAACCCTAACCCTAACCCTAACCCTAACCCTAACCCTAACCCTAACCCTAACCCTAACCCTAACCCTAACCCTAACCCTAACCCTAACCCTAACCCTAACCTCAACCCCAACCCTAACCCTAACCCTAACCCTATCTTCCTGGTACATTTCAACTTAATGAGAGTACCAAAATACATTTAAAATAGTATAAGCCACACAATTGTTCCAAGGGAAAAACCCTACCCAGATACCACATTCTTGGTACATTTCAACTTAAGGAGAGCTACAATTGACATTTAAAATCGCATAAGCCACACAACTCTTCTGTGGGTAAACCCTAACCCTAACCCTAACCCTAACCCTAACCCTAACCCTAACCCTAACCCTAACCCTAACCCTAACCCTAACCCTAACCCTAACCCTAACCCTAACCCTAACCCTAACCCTAACCCTAACCCTAACCCTAACCCTATCTTCCTGGTACATTTCAACTTAATGAGAGTACCAAAATACATTTAAAATAGTATAAGCCACACAATTGTTCCAAGGGAAAAACCCTACCCAGATACCACATTTCTGGTACATTTCAACTTAAGGAGAGCTCCAATTGACATTTAAAATCGCATAAGCCACACAACTCTTCTGTGGGAAAACCCTAACCCTAACCCTAACCCTAACCCTAACCCTAACCCTAACCCTAACCCTAACCCTAACCCTAACCCTAACCCTAACCCTAACCCTAACCCTAACCCTAACCCTAACCCTAACCCTAACCCTATCTTCCTGGTACATTTCAACTTAATGAGAGTACAAAAATACATTTAAAATAGTATAAGCCACACAATTGTTCCAAGGGAAAAACCCTACCCAGATACCACATTCCTGGTACATTTCAACTTAAGGAGAGCTCCAATTGACATTTAAAATCACATAAGCCACACAACTCTTCTGTGGGAAAACCCTAACCCTAACCCTAACCCTAACCCTAACCCTAACCCTAACCCTAACCCTAACCCTAACCCTAACCCTAACCCTAACCCTAACCCTAACCCTAACCCTAACCCTAACCCTAACCCTAACCCTAACCCTAACCCTAACCCTAACCCTAACCCTAACCCTAACCCTAACCCTATCTTCCTGGTACATTTCAACTTAATGAGAGTACCAAAATACATTTAAAATAGTATAAGCCACACAATTGTTCCAAGGGAAAAACCCTACCCAGATACCACATTCCTGGTACATTTCAACTTAAGGAGAGCTCCAATTGACATTTAAAATAGCATAAGCCACACAACTCTTCTGTGGGAAAACCCTAACCCTAACCCTAACCCTAACCCTAACCCTAACCCTAACCCTAACCCTAACCCTAACCCTAACCCTAACCCTAACCCTAACCCTAACCCTAACCCTAACCCTAACCCTAACCCTAACCCTAACCCTAACCCTAACCCTAACCCTAACCCTAACCCTAACCCTAACCCTAACCCTAACCCTAACCCTAACCCTAACCCTAACCCTAACCCTATCTTCCTGGTACATTTCAACTTAATGAGAGTACCAAAATACATTTAAAATAGTATAAGCCACACAATTGTTCCAAGGGAAAAACCCTACCCAGATACCACATTCCTGGTACATTTCAACTTAAGGAGAGCTCCAATTGACATTTAAAATCGCATAAGCCACACAACTCTTCTGTGGGAAAACCCTAACCCTAACCCTAACCCTTTGGTACATTTCAACTTAATGAGAGCACCAAATGACATTTAAAATCGAATAAGCCACACAACTCTTCTGTGGGAAAACCCTAAAACCCTAAAACCCTAAAAACTTCCTGGTACATTTCAACTTAATGAGAGTACCAACCCTAATGAGAGTACTAACCCTAACCCTAACCCTAACCCTAACCCTTACCCTTACCCTTACCCTTACCCTTACCCTAACCCTAACCCTAACCTCAACCCTAACCCTAACCCTAACCTCCTGGTACATTTCAACTTAATGAGAGTACCAAAATACATTTAAAATAGTATAAGCCACACAATTGTTCCAAGGGAAAAACCCTACCCATATACCACATTCCTGGTACATTTCAACTTATGGAGAGCACAAAAATATATTTGAAATCGTATAAGCCACACAACTCTAACATGGGAAAACCAAAACCCTAACCCAACCTACCTGGTACATGTCAACTTAAGGAGAGCACCAAATAACATTTAAAATCGAATAAGCCACACAACTCTTCTGTGGGAAAACCCTTACCCTTACCCTAACCCTAACCCTAACCCTAAGCTTCCTGGTACATTTAAACTTAATGAGAGTACCAAAATACATTTCAAATAGTATAAGCCACACAATTGTTCCAAGGGAAAAACCCTACCCAGATACCACATTCCTGGTATATTTCAACTTAAGGAGATCTCCAATTGAAATTTTAAAATTGCATAAGCCACACAACTCTTCTGTGGGAAAACCCTAACCCTAACCCTAACCCTAACCCTAACCCTAACCCTAACCCTAACCCTAACCCTAACCCTAACCCTAACCCTAACCCTAACCCTAACCCTAACCCTAACCCTAACCCTAACCCTAACCCTAACCCTAACCCTAACCCTATCTTCCTGGTACATTTCAACTTAATGAGAGTACCAAAATACATTTAAAATAGTATAAGCCACACAATTGTTCCAAGGGAAAAACCCTACCCAGATACCACATTCCTGGTACATTTCAACTTAAGGAGAGCTCCAATTGACATTTAAAATCGCATAAGCCACACAACTCTTCTGTGGGAAAACCCTAACCCTAACCCTTTGGTACATTTCAACTTAATGAGAGCACCAAATGACATTTAAAATCGAATAAGCCACACAACTCTTCTGTGGGAAAACCCTAAAACCCTAAAAACTTCCTGGTACATTTCAACTTAATGAGAGTACCAACCCTAATGAGAGTACTAACCCTAACCCTAACCCTAACCCTAACCCTAACCCTAACCCTAACCCTAACCCTAACCCTAACCCTAACCCTAACCCTAACCTTAACCCTAACCCTAACCCTAACCCTAAACTTCCTGGTACATTTCAACTTAATGAGAGTACCAAAATACATTTCAAATAGTATAAGCCACACAATTGTTTTAAGGGAAAAACCCTACCCAGATACCACATTCCTGGTACATTTCAACTTAAGGAGAGCTCCAATTGAAATTTTAAAATCGCATAAGCCACACAACTCTTCTGTGGGAAAACCCTAACCCTAACCCTAACCCTAACCCTAACCCTAACCCTAACCCTAACCCTAACCCTAACCCTAACCCTAACCCTAACCCTAACCCTAACCCTAACCCTAACCCTAACCCTAACCCTAACCCTAACCCTAACCCTAACCCTAACCCTAACCCTAACCCTATCTTCCTGGTACATTTCAACTTAATGAGAGTACCAAAATACATTTAAAATAGTATAACCAACACAATTGTTCCAAGGGAAAAACCCTACCCAGATACCACATTTCTGGTACATTTCAACTTAAGGAGAGCTCCAATTGACATTTAAAATCGCATAAGCCACACAACTCTTCTGTGGGAAAACCCTAACCCTAACCCTAACCCTAACCCTAACCCTAACCCTAACCCTAACCCTAACCCTAACCCTAACCCTAACCCTAACCCTAACCCTAACCCTAACCCTAACCCTAACCCTAACCCTAACCCTAACCCTAACCCTAACCCTAACCCTAACCCTAACCCTAACCCTATCTTCCTGGTACATTTCAACTTAATGAGAGTACCAAAATACATTTAAAATAGTATAAGCCACACAATTGTTCCAAGGGAAAAACCCTACCCAGATACCACATTCCTGGTACATTTCAACTTAAGGAGAGCTCCAATTGACATTTAAAATCACATAAGCCACACAACTCTTCTGTGGGAAAACCCTAACCCTAACCCTAACCCTAACCCTAACCCTAACCCTAACCCTAACCCTAACCCTAACCCTAACCCTAACCCTAACCCTAACCCTAACCCTAACCCTAACCCTAACCCTAACCCTAACCCTAACCCTAACCCTAACCCTAACCCTAACCCTAACCCTAACCCTAACCCTATCTTCCTGGTACATTTCAACTTAATGAGAGTACAAAAATACATTTAAAATAGTATAAGCCACACAATTGTTCCAAGGGAAAAACCCTACCCAGATACCACATTCCTGGTACATTTCAACTTAAGGAGAGCTCCAATTGACATTTAAAATCACATAAGCCACACAACTCTTCTGTGGGAAAAAACCCTAACCCTAACCCTAACCCTAACCCTAACCCTAACCCTAACCCTAACCCTAACCCTAACCCTAACCCTAACCCTAACCCTAACCCTAACCCTAACCCTAACCCTAACCCTAACCCTAACCCTAACCCTAACCCTAACCCTATCTTCCTGGTACATTTCAACTTAATGAGAGTACCAAAATACATTTAAAATAGTATAAGCCACACAATTGTTCCAAGGGAAAAACCCTACCCAGATACCACATTCCTGGTACATTTCAACTTAAGGAGAGCTCCAATTGACATTTAAAATCGCATAAGCCACACAACTCTTCTGTGGGAAAACCCTAACCCTAACCCTTTGGTACATTTCAACTTAAGGAGAGTACCAAATGACATTTAAAATCGAATAAGCCACACAACTCTTCTGTGGGAAATCCCTAAAACCCTAAAACCCTAAAAACTTCCTGGTACATTTCAACTTAATGAGAGTACCAACCCTAATGAGAGTACTAACCCTAACCCTAACCCTAACCCTAACCCTTACCCTTACCCTAACCTCAACCCTAACCCTAACCCTAACCTCCTGGTACATTTCAACTTAATGAGAGTACCAAAATACATTTAAAATAGTATAAGCCACACAATTGTTCCAAGGGAAAAACCCTACCCAGATACCACATTCCTGGTACATTTCAACTTAAGGAGAGCTCCAATTGACATTTAAAATCGCATAAGCCACACAACTCTTCTGTGGGAAAACCCTAACCCTAACCCTAACCCTAACCCTAACCCTAACCCTAACCCTAACCCTAACCCTAACCCTAACCCTAACCCTAACCCTAACCCTAACCCTAACCCTAACCCTAACCCTAACCCTAACCCTAACCCTAACCCTATCTTCCTGGTACATTTCAACTTAATGAGAGTACCAAAATACATTTAAAATAGTATAAGCCACACAATTGTTCCAAGGGAAAAACCCTACCCAGATACCACATTCCTGGTACATTTCAACTTAAGGAGAGCTCCAATTGACATTTAAAATCGCATAAGCCACACAACTCTTCTGTGGGAAAACCCTAACCCTAACCCTAACCCTAACCCTAACCCTAACCCTAACCCTAACCCTAACCCTAACCCTAACCCTAACCCTAACCCTAACCCTAACCCTAACCCTAACCCTAACCCTAACCCTAACCCTAACCCTAACCCTAACCCTATCTTCCTGGTACATTTCAACTTAATGAGAGTACCAAAATACATTTAAAATAGTATAAGCCACACAATTGTTCCAAGGGAAAAACCCTACCCAGATACCACATTCCTGGTACATTTCAACTTAAGGAGAGCTCCAATTGACATTTAAAATAGCATAAGCCACACAACTCTTCTGTGGGAAAACCCTAACCCTAACCCTAACCCTAACCCTAACCCTAACCCTAACCCTAACCCTAACCCTAACCCTAACCCTAACCCTAACCCTAACCCTAACCCTAACCCTAACCCTAACCCTAACCCTAACCCTAACCCTAACCCTAACCCTAACCCTAACCCTAACCCTAACCCTAACCCTATCTTCCTGGTACATTTCAACTTAATGAGAGTACCAAAATACATTTAAAATAGTATAAGCCACACAATTGTTCCAAGGGAAAAACCCTACCCAGATACCACATTTCTGGTACATTTCAACTTAAGGAGAGCTCCAATTGACATTTAAAATCGCATAAGCCACACAACTCTTCTGTGGGAAAACCCTAACCCTAACCCTAACCCTTTGGTACATTTCAACTTAAGGAGAGCACCAAATGACATTTAAAATCGAATAAGCCACACAACTCTTCTGTGGGAAAACCCTAAAACCCTAAAACCCTAAAAACTTCCTGGTACATTTCAACTTAATGAGAGTACCAACCCTAATGAGAGTACTAACCCTAACCCTAACCCTAACCCTTACCCTTACCCTTACCCTAACCTCAACCCTAACCCTAACCCTAACCTCCTGGTACATTTCAACTTAATGAGAGTACCAAAATACATTTAAAATAGTATAAGCCACACAATTGTTCCAAGGGAAAAACCCTACCCAGATACCACATTCCTGGTACATTTCAACTTAAGGAGAGCTCCAATTGACATTTAAAATAGCATAAGCCACACAACTCTTCTGTGGGAAAACCCTAACCCTAACCCTAACCCTAACCCTAACCCTAACCCTAACCCTAACCCTAACCCTAACCCTAACCCTAACCCTAACCCTAACCCTAACCCTAACCCTAACCCTAACCCTAACCCTAACCCTAACCCTAACCCTAACCCTAACCCTAACCCTAACCCTATCTTCCTGGTACATTTCAACTTAATGAGAGTACCAAAATACATTTAAAATAGTATAAGCCACACAATTGTTCCAAGGGAAAAACCCTACCCAGATACCACATTCCTGGTACATTTCAACTTAAGGAGAGCTCCAATTGACATTTAAAATCGCATAAGCCACGCAACTCTTCTGTGGGAAAACCCTAACCCTAACCCTTTGGTACATTTCAACTTAATGAGAGCACCAAATGACATTTAAAATCGAATAAGCCACACAACTCTTCTGTGGGAAAACCCTAAAACCCTAAAACCCTAAAAACTTCCTGGTACATTTCAACTTAATGAGAGTACCAACCCTAATGAGAGTACTAACCCTAACCCTAACCCTAACCCTTACCCTTACCCTTACCCTTACCCTTACCCTTACCCTTACCCTTACCCTAACCCTAACCCTAACCCTAACCCTAACCCTAACCCTAACCTCAACCCTAACCCTAACCCTAACCTCCTGGTACATTTCAACTTAATGAGAGTACCAAAATACATTTAAAATAGTATAAGCCACACAATTGTTCCAAGGGAAAAACCCTACCCATATACCACATTCCTGGTACATTTCAACTTATGGAGAGCACAAAAATATATTTGAAATCGTATAAGCCACACAACTCTAACATGGGAAAACCAAAACCCTAACCCAACCTACCTGGTACATGTCAACTTAAGGAGAGCACCAAATAACATTTAAAATCGAATAAGCCACACAACTCTTCTGTGGGAAAACCCTAACCCTAACCCTAACCCTAACCCTAACCCTAACCCTAACCCTAACCCTAACCCTAACCCTAACCCTAACCCTAACCCTAACCCTAACCCTAACCCTAACCCTAACCCTAACCCTAACCCTAACCCTATCTTCCTGGTACATTTAAACTTAATGAGAGTACCAAAATACATTTAAAATAGTATAAGCCACACAATTGTTCCAAGGGAAAAACCCTACCCAGATACCACATTCCTGGTACATTTCAACTTAAGGAGAGCTACAATTGACATTTAAAATCGCATAAGCCACACAACTCTTCTGTGGGTAAACCCTAACCCTAACCCTAACCCTAACCCTAACCCTAACCCTAACCCTAACCCTAACCCTAACCCTAACCCTAACCCTAACCCTAACCCTAACCCTAACCCTAACCCTAACCCTAACCCTAACCCTAACCCTAACCCTAACCCTAACTTCCTGGTACATTTCAACTTAATGAGAGTACCAAAATACATTTAAAATAGTATAAGCCACACAATTGTTCCAAGGGAAAAACCCTACCCAGATACCACATTCCTGGTATATTTCAACTTAAGGAGATCTCCAATTGAAATTTTAAAATTGCATAAGCCACACAACTCTTCTGTGGGAAAACCCTAGCCCTAACCCTAACCCTAACCCTAACCCTA
>NW_026609041.1:0-15000 GCF_029499605.1 Hyla sarda | reverse complement strand
TTGACATTTAAAATCGCATAAGCCACACAACTCTTCTGTGGGAAAACCCTAACCCTAACCCTAACCCTAACCCTAACCCTAACCCTAACCCTAACCCTAACCCTAACCCTAACCCTAACCCTAACCCTAACCCTAACCCTAACCCTAACCCTAACCCTAACCCTAACCCTAACCCTAACCCTAACCCTAACCCTAACCCTAACCCTAACCCTAACCCTAACCCTAACCCTATCTTCCTGGTACATTTCAACTTAATGAGAGTACCAAAATACATTTAAAATAGTATAAGCCACACAATTGTTCCAAGGGAAAAACCCTACCCAGATACCACATTCCTGGTACATTTCAACTTAAGGAGAGCTCCAATTGACATTTAAAATAGCATAAGCCACACAACTCTTCTGTGGGAAAACCCTAACCCTAACCCTAACCCTAACCCTAACCCTAACCCTAACCCTAACCCTAACCCTAACCCTAACCCTAACCCTAACCCTAACCCTAACCCTAACCCTAACCCTAACCCTAACCCTAACCCTAACCCTAACCCTAACCCTATCTTCCTGGTACATTTCAACTTAATGAGAGTACCAAAATACATTTAAAATAGTATAAGCCACACAATTGTTCCAAGGGAAAAACCCTACCCAGATACCACATTTCTGGTACATTTCAACTTAAGGAGAGCTCCAATTGACATTTAAAATCGCATAAGCCACACAACTCTTCTGTGGGAAAACCCTAACCCTAACCCTAACCCTTTGGTACATTTCAACTTAAGGAGAGCACCAAATGACATTTAAAATCGAATAAGCCACACAACTCTTCTGTGGGAAAACCCTAAAACCCTAAAACCCTAAAAACTTCCTGGTACATTTCAACTTAATGAGAGTACCAACCCTAATGAGAGTACTAACCCTAACCCTAACCCTAACCCTTACCCTTACCCTAACCTCAACCCTAACCCTAACCTCCTGGTACATTTCAACTTAATGAGAGTACCAAAATACATTTAAAATAGTATAAGCCACACAATTGTTCCAAGGGAAAAACCCTACCCAGATACCACATTCCTGGTACATTTCAACTTAAGGAGAGCTCCAATTGACATTTAAAATCGCATAAGCCACACAACTCTTCTGTGGGAAAACCCTAACCCTAACCCTAACCCTAACCCTAACCCTAACCCTAACCCTAACCCTAACCCTAACCCTAACCCTAACCCTAACCCTAACCCTAACCCTAACCCTAACCCTAACCCTAACCCTAACCCTAACCCTAACCCTAACCCTAACCCTAACCCTAACCCTATCTTCCTGGTACATTTCAACTTAATGAGAGTACCAAAATACATTTAAAATAGTATAAGCCACACAATTGTTCCAAGGGAAAAACCCTACCCAGATACCACATTCCTGGTACATTTCAACTTAAGGAGAGCTCCAATTGACATTTAAAATCGCATAAGCCACGCAACTCTTCTGTGGGAAAACCCTAACCCTAACCCTTTGGTACATTTCAACTTAATGAGAGCACCAAATGAAATTTAAAATCGAATAAGCCACACAACTCTTCTGTGGGAAAACCCTAAAACCCTAAAACCCTAAAAACTTCCTGGTACATTTCAACTTAATGAGAGTACCAACCCTAATGAGAGTACTAACCCTAACCCTAACCCTAACCCTTACCCTTACCCTTACCCTTACCCTAACCCTAACCCTAACCCTAACCCTAACCCTAACCCTAACCCTAACCTCAACCCTAACCCTAACCCTAACCTCCTGGTACATTTCAACTTAATGAGAGTACCAAAATACATTTAAAATAGTATAAGCCACACAATTGTTCCAAGGGAAAAACCCTACCCATATACCACATTCCTGGTACATTTCAACTTATGGAGAGCACAAAAATATATTTGAAATCGTATAAGCCACACAACTCTAACATGGGAAAACCAAAACCCTAACCCAACCTACCTGGTACATGTCAACTTAAGGAGAGCACCAAATAACATTTAAAATCGAATAAGCCACACAACTCTTCTGTGGGAAAACCCTAACCCTAACCCTAACCCTAACCCTAACCCTAACCCTAACCCTAACCCTAACCCTAACCCTAACCCTAACCCTAACCCTAACCCTAACCCTAACCCTAACCTCAACCTCAACCCCAACCCTAACCCTAACCCTAACCCTATCTTCCTGGTACATTTAAACTTAATGAGAGTACCAAAATACATTTAAAATAGTATAAGCCACACAATTGTTCCAAGGGAAAAACCCTACCCAGATACCACATTCCTGGTACATTTCAACTTAAGGAGAGCTACAATTGACATTTAAAATCGCATAAGCCACACAACTCTTCTGTGGGTAAACCCTAACCCTAACCCTAACCCTAACCCTAACCCTAACCCTAACCCTAACCCTAACCCTAACCCTAACCCTAACCCTAACCCTAACCCTAACCCTAACCCTAACCCTAACCCTAACCCTAACCCTAACTTCCTGGTACATTTCAACTTAATGAGAGTACCAAAATACATTTAAAATAGTATAAGCCACACAATTGTTCCAAGGGAAAAACCCTACCCAGATACCACATTCCTGGTATATTTCAACTTAAGGAGATCTCCAATTGAAATTTTAAAATTGCATAAGCCACACAACTCTTCTGTGGGAAAACCCTAACCCTAACCCTAACCCTAACCCTAACCCTAACCCTAACCCTAACCCTAACCCTAACCCTAACCCTAACCCTAACCCTAACCCTAACCCTAACCCTAACCCTAACCCTAACCCTATCTTCCTGGTACATTTCAACTTAATGAGAGTACCAAAATACATTTAAAATAGTATAAGCCACACAATTGTTCCAAGGGAAAAACCCTACCCAGATACCACATTCCTGGTACATTTCAACTTAAGGAGAGCTCCAATTGACATTTAAAATCGCATAAGCCACACAACTCTTCTGTGGGAAAACCCTAACCCTAACCCTTTGGTACATTTCAACTTAATGAGAGCACCAAATGACATTTAAAATCGAATAAGCCACACAACTCTTCTGTGGGAAAACCCTAAAACCCTAAAAACTTCCTGGTACATTTCAACTTAATGAGAGTACCAACCCTAATGAGAGTACTAACCCTAACCCTAACCCTAACCCTAACCCTAAACTTCCTGGTACATTTCAACTTAATGAGAGTACCAAAATACATTTCAAATAGTATAAGCCACACAATTGTTCCAAGGGAAAAACCCTACCCAGATACCACATTCCTGGTACATTTCAACTTAAGGAGAGCTCCAATTGAAATTTTAAAATCGTATAAGCCACACAACTCTTCTGTGGGAAAACCCTAACCCTAACCCTAACCCTAACCCTAACCCTAACCCTAACCCTAACCCTAACCCTAACCCTAACCCTAACCCTAACCCTAACCCTAACCCTAACCCTAACCCTAACCCTAACCCTAACCCTAACCCTAACCCTATCTTCCTGGTACATTTCAACTTAATGAGAGTACCAAAATACATTTAAAATAGTATAAGCCACACAATTGTTCCAAGGGAAAAACCCTACCCAGATACCACATTCCTGGTACATTTCAACTTAAGGAGAGCTCCAATTGACATTTAAAATCGCATAAGCCACACAACTCTTCTGTGGGAAAACCCTAACCCTAACCCTAACCCTAACCCTAACCCTAACCCTAACCCTAACCCTAACCCTAACCCTAACCCTAACCCTAACCCTAACCCTAACCCTAACCCTAACCCTAACCCTAACCCTAACCCTAACCCTAACCCTAACCCTAACCCTAACCCTAACCCTATCTTCCTGGTACATTTCAACTTAATGAGAGTACCAAAACACATTTAAAATAGTATAAGCCACACAATTGTTCCAAGGGAAAAACCCTACCCAGATACCACATTCCTGGTACATTTCAACTTAAGGAGAGCTCCAATTGACATTTAAAATCGCATAAGCCACACAACTCTTCTGTGGAAAAACCCTAACCCTAACCCTAACCCTAACCCTAAGCCACACAACTCTTCTGTGGGAAAACCCTAACCCTAACCCTAACCCTAACCCTAACCCTAACCCTAACCCTAACCCTAACCCTAACCCTAACCCTAACCCTAACCCTAACCCTAACCCTAACCCTAACCCTAACCCTAACCCTATCTTCCTGGTACATTTCAACTTAATGAGAGTACCAAAATACATTTAAAATAGTATAAGCCACACAATTGTTCCAAGGGAAAAACCCTACCCAGATACCACATTTCTGGTACATTTCAACTTAAGGAGAGCTCCAATTGACATTTAAAATCGCATAAGCCACACAACTCTTCTGTGGGAAAACCCTAACCCTAACCCTAACCCTTTGGTACATTTCAACTTAAGGAGAGCACCAAATGACATTTAAAATCGAATAAGCCACACAACTCTTCTGTGGGAAAACCCTAAAACCCTAAAACCCTAAAAACTTCCTGGTACATTTCAACTTAATGAGAGTACCAACCCTAATGAGAGTACTAACCCTAACCCTAACCCTAACCCTTACCCTTACCCTTACCCTAACCTCAACCCTAACCCTAACCCTAACCTCCTGGTACATTTCAACTTAATGAGAGTACCAAAATACATTTAAAATAGTATAAGCCACACAATTGTTCCAAGGGAAAAACCCTACCCAGATACCACATTCCTGGTACATTTCAACTTAAGGAGAGCTCCAATTGACATTTAAAATCGCATAAGCCACACAACTCTTCTGTGGGAAAACCCTAACCCTAACCCTAACCCTAACCCTAACCCTAACCCTAACCCTAACCCTAACCCTAACCCTAACCCTAACCCTAACCCTAACCCTAACCCTAACCCTAACCCTAACCCTAACCCTAACCCTAACCCTAACCCTAACCCTAACCCTAACCCTAACCCTAACCCTATCTTCCTGGTACATTTCAACTTAATGAGAGTACCAAAATACATTTAAAATAGTATAAGCCACACAATTGTTCCAAGGGAAAAACCCTACCCAGATACCACATTCCTGGTACATTTCAACTTAAGGAGAGCTCCAATTGACATTTAAAATAGCATAAGCCACACAACTCTTCTGTGGGAAAACCCTAACCCTAACCCTAACCCTAACCCTAACCCTAACCCTAACCCTAACCCTAACCCTAACCCTAACCCTAACCCTAACCCTAACCCTAACCCTAACCCTAACCCTAACCCTAACCCTAACCCTAACCCTAACCCTAACCCTAACCCTAACCCTAACCCTATCTTCCTGGTACATTTCAACTTAATGAGAGTACCAAAATACATTTAAAATAGTATAAGCCACACAATTGTTCCAAGGGAAAAACCCTACCCAGATACCACATTCCTGGTACATTTCAACTTAAGGAGAGCTCCAATTGACATTTAAAATCGCATAAGCCACACAACTCTTCTGTGGGAAAACCCTAACCCTAACCCTAACCCTAACCCTAACCCTAACCCTAACCCTAACCCTAACCCTAACCCTAACCCTAACCCTAACCCTAACCCTAACCCTAACCCTAACCCTAACCCTAACCCTAACCCTAACCCTAACCCTAACCCTAACCCTATCTTCCTGGTACATTTCAACTTAATGAGAGTACCAAAATACATTTAAAATAGTATAAGCCACACAATTGTTCCAAGGGAAAAACCCTACCCAGATACCACATTCCTGGTACATTTCAACTTAAGGAGAGCTCCAATTGACATTTAAAATAGCATAAGCCACACAACTCTTCTGTGGGAAAACCCTAACCCTAACCCTAACCCTAACCCTAACCCTAACCCTAACCCTAACCCTAACCCTAACCCTAACCCTAACCCTAACCCTAACCCTAACCCTAACCCTAACCCTAACCCTAACCCTAACCCTAACCCTAACCCTAACCCTAACCCTAACCCTAACCCTAACCCTAACCCTATCTTCCTGGTACATTTCAACTTAATGAGAGTACCAAAATACATTTAAAATAGTATAAGCCACACAATTGTTCCAAGGGAAAAACCCTACCCAGATACCACATTTCTGGTACATTTCAACTTAAGGAGAGCTCCAATTGACATTTAAAATCGCATAAGCCACACAACTCTTCTGTGGGAAAACCCTAACCCTAACCCTAACCCTTTGGTACATTTCAACTTAAGGAGAGCACCAAATGACATTTAAAATCGAATAAGCCACACAACTCTTCTGTGGGAAAACCCTAAAACCCTAAAACCCTAAAAACTTCCTGGTACATTTCAACTTAATGAGAGTACCAACCCTAATGAGAGTACTAACCCTAACCCTAACCCTAACCCTTACCCTTACCCTTACCCTAACCTCAACCCTAACCCTAACCCTAACCTCCTGGTACATTTCAACTTAATGAGAGTACCAAAATACATTTAAAATAGTATAAGCCACACAATTGTTCCAAGGGAAAAACCCTACCCAGATACCACATTCCTGGTACATTTCAACTTAAGGAGAGCTCCAATTGACATTTAAAATCGCATAAGCCACACAACTCTTCTGTGGGAAAACCCTAACCCTAACCCTAACCCTAACCCTAACCCTAACCCTAACCCTAACCCTAACCCTAACCCTAACCCTAACCCTAACCCTAACCCTAACCCTAACCCTAACCCTAACCCTAACCCTAACCCTAACCCTAACCCTAACCCTAACCCTAACCCTAACCCTATCTTCCTGGTACATTTCAACTTAATGAGAGTACCAAAATACATTTAAAATAGTATAAGCCACACAATTGTTCCAAGGGAAAAACCCTACCCAGATACCACATTCCTGGTACATTTCAACTTAAGGAGAGCTCCAATTGACATTTAAAATCGCATAAGCCACGCAACTCTTCTGTGGGAAAACCCTAACCCTAACCCTTTGGTACATTTCAACTTAATGAGAGCACCAAATGAAATTTAAAATCGAATAAGCCACACAACTCTTCTGTGGGAAAACCCTAAAACCCTAAAACCCTAAAAACTTCCTGGTACATTTCAACTTAATGAGAGTACCAACCCTAATGAGAGTACTAACCCTAACCCTAACCCTAACCCTTACCCTTACCCTTACCCTTACCCTAACCCTAACCCTAACCCTAACCCTAACCCTAACCCTAACCCTAACCCTAACCTCAACCCTAACCCTAACCCTAACCTCCTGGTACATTTCAACTTAATGAGAGTACCAAAATACATTTAAAATAGTATAAGCCACACAATTGTTCCAAGGGAAAAACCCTACCCAGATACCACATTCCTGGTACATTTCAACTTAAGGAGAGCTCCAATTGACATTTAAAATCGCATAAGCCACACAACTCTTCTGTGGGAAAACCCTAACCCTAACCCTAACCCTAACCCTAACCCTAACCCTAACCCTAACCCTAACCCTAACCCTAACCCTAACCCTAACCCTAACCCTAACCCTAACCCTAACCCTAACCCTAACCCTAACCCTAACCCTAACCCTAACCCTAACCCTATCTTCCTGGTACATTTCAACTTAATGAGAGTACCAAAATACATTTAAAATAGTATAAGCCACACAATTGTTCCAAGGGAAAAACCCTACCCAGATACCACATTCCTGGTACATTTCAACTTAAGGAGAGCTCCAATTGACATTTAAAATCGCATAAGCCACGCAACTCTTCTGTGGGAAAACCCTAACCCTAACCCTTTGGTACATTTCAACTTAATGAGAGCACCAAATGAAATTTAAAATCGAATAAGCCACACAACTCTTCTGTGGGAAAACCCTAAAACCCTAAAACCCTAAAAACTTCCTGGTACATTTCAACTTAATGAGAGTACCAACCCTAATGAGAGTACTAACCCTAACCCTAACCCTAACCCTTACCCTTACCCTTACCCTTACCCTAACCCTAACCCTAACCCTAACCCTAACCCTAACCCTAACCCTAACCCTAACCTCAACCCTAACCCTAACCCTAACCTCCTGGTACATTTCAACTTAATGAGAGTACCAAAATACATTTAAAATAGTATAAGCCACACAATTGTTCCAAGGGAAAAACCCTACCCATATACCACATTCCTGGTACATTTCAACTTATGGAGAGCACAAAAATATATTTGAAATCGTATAAGCCACACAACTCTAACATGGGAAAACCAAAACCCTAACCCAACCTACCTGGTACATGTCAACTTAAGGAGAGCACCAAATAACATTTAAAATCGAATAAGCCACACAACTCTTCTGTGGGAAAACCCTAACCCTAACCCTAACCCTAACCCTAACCCTAACCCTAACCCTAACCCTAACCCTAACCCTAACCCTAACCCTAACCCTAACCCTAACCCTAACCCTAACCCTAACCTCAACCTCAACCCCAACCCTAACCCTAACCCTAACCCTATCTTCCTGGTACATTTAAACTTAATGAGAGTACCAAAATACATTTAAAATAGTATAAGCCACACAATTGTTCCAAGGGAAAAACCCTACCCAGATACCACATTCCTGGTACATTTCAACTTAAGGAGAGCTCCAATTGACATTTAAAATCGCATAAGCCACACAACTCTTCTGTGGGAAAACCCTAACCCTAACCCTTTGGTACATTTCAACTTAATGAGAGCACCAAATGACATTTAAAATCGAATAAGCCACACAACTCTTCTGTGGGAAAACCCTAAAACCCTAAAAACTTCCTGGTACATTTCAACTTAATGAGAGTACCAACCCTAATGAGAGTACTAACCCTAACCCTAACCCTAACCCTAACCCTAAACTTCCTGGTACATTTCAACTTAATGAGAGTACCAAAATACATTTCAAATAGTATAAGCCACACAATTGTTCCAAGGGAAAAACCCTACCCAGATACCACATTCCTGGTACATTTCAACTTAAGGAGAGCTCCAATTGAAATTTTAAAATCGTATAAGCCACACAACTCTTCTGTGGGAAAACCCTAACCCTAACCCTAACCCTAACCCTAACCCTAACCCTAACCCTAACCCTAACCCTAACCCTAACCCTAACCCTAACCCTAACCCTAACCCTAACCCTAACCCTAACCCTAACCCTAACCCTAACCCTAACCCTAACCCTAACCCTAACCCTATCTTCCTGGTACATTTCAACTTAATGAGAGTACCAAAATACATTTAAAATAGTATAAGCCACACAATTGTTCCAAGGGAAAAACCCTACCCAGATACCACATTCCTGGTACATTTCAACTTAAGGAGAGCTCCAATTGACATTTAAAATCGCATAAGCCACACAACTCTTCTGTGGGAAAACCCTAACCCTAACCCTAACCCTAACCCTAACCCTAACCCTAACCCTAACCCTAACCCTAACCCTAACCCTAACCCTAACCCTAACCCTAACCCTAACCCTAACCCTAACCCTAACCCTAACCCTAACCCTAACCCTATCTTCCTGGTACATTTCAACTTAATGAGAGTACCAAAACACATTTAAAATAGTATAAGCCACACAATTGTTCCAAGGGAAAAACCCTACCCAGATACCACATTCCTGGTACATTTCAACTTAAGGAGAGCTCCAATTGACATTTAAAATCGCATAAGCCACACAACTCTTCTGTGGAAAAACCCTAACCCTAACCCTAACCCTAACCCTAAGCCACACAACTCTTCTGTGGGAAAACCCTAACCCTAACCCTAACCCTAACCCTAACCCTAACCCTAACCCTAACCCTAACCCTAACCCTAACCCTAACCCTAACCCTAACCCTAACCCTAACCCTAACCCTAACCCTAACCCTAACCCTATCTTCCTGGTACATTTCAACTTAATGAGAGTACCAAAATACATTTAAAATAGTATAAGCCACACAATTGTTCCAAGGGAAAAACCCTACCCAGATACCACATTTCTGGTACATTTCAACTTAAGGAGAGCTCCAATTGACATTTAAAATCGCATAAGCCACACAACTCTTCTGTGGGAAAACCCTAACCCTAACCCTAACCCTTTGGTACATTTCAACTTAAGGAGAGCACCAAATGACATTTAAAATCGAATAAGCCACACAACTCTTCTGTGGGAAAACCCTAAAACCCTAAAACCCTAAAAACTTCCTGGTACATTTCAACTTAATGAGAGTACCAACCCTAATGAGAGTACTAACCCTAACCCTAACCCTAACCCTTACCCTTACCCTTACCCTAACCTCAACCCTAACCCTAACCCTAACCTCCTGGTACATTTCAACTTAATGAGAGTACCAAAATACATTTAAAATAGTATAAGCCACACAATTGTTCCAAGGGAAAAACCCTACCCAGATACCACATTCCTGGTACATTTCAACTTAAGGAGAGCTCCAATTGACATTTAAAATCGCATAAGCCACACAACTCTTCTGTGGGAAAACCCTAACCCTAACCCTAACCCTAACCCTAACCCTAACCCTAACCCTAACCCTAACCCTAACCCTAACCCTAACCCTAACCCTAACCCTAACCCTAACCCTAACCCTAACCCTAACCCTATCTTCCTGGTACATTTCAACTTAATGAGAGTACCAAAATACATTTAAAATAGTATAAGCCACACAATTGTTCCAAGGGAAAAACCCTACCCAGATACCACATTCCTGGTACATTTCAACTTAAGGAGAGCTCCAATTGACATTTAAAATAGCATAAGCCACACAACTCTTCTGTGGGAAAACCCTAACCCTAACCCTAACCCTAACCCTAACCCTAACCCTAACCCTAACCCTAACCCTAACCCTAACCCTAACCCTAACCCTAACCCTAACCCTAACCCTAACCCTAACCCTAACCCTAACCCTAACCCTAACCCTAACCCTAACCCTAACCCTAACCCTATCTTCCTGGTACATTTCAACTTAATGAGAGTACCAAAATACATTTAAAATAGTATAAGCCACACAATTGTTCCAAGGGAAAAACCCTACCCAGATACCACATTCCTGGTACATTTCAACTTAAGGAGAGCTCCAATTGACATTTAAAATCGCATAAGCCACACAACTCTTCTGTGGGAAAACCCTAACCCTAACCCTTTGGTACATTTCAATTTAATGAGAGCACCAAATGACATTTAAAATCGAATAAGCCACACAACTCTTCTGTGGGAAAACCCTAAAACCCTAAAAACTTCCTGGTACATTTCAACTTAATGAGAGTACCAACCCTAATGAGAGTACTAACCCTAACCCTAACCCTAACCCTTACCCTTACCCTTACCCTAACCCTAACCCTAACCTCAACCCTAACCCTAACCTCCTGGTACATTTCAACTTAATGAGAGTACCAAAATACATTTAAAATAGTATAAGCCACACAATTGTTCCAAGGGAAAAACCCTACCCATATACCACATTCCTGGTACATTTCAACTTATGGAGAGCACAAAAATATATTTGAAATCGTATAAGCCACACAACTCTAACATGGGAAAACCAAAACCCTAACCCAACCTACCTGGTACATGTCAACTTAAGGAGAGCACCAAATAACATTTAAAATCGAATAAGCCACACAACTCTTCTGTGGGAAAACCCTAACCCTAACCCTAACCCTAACCCTAACCCTAACCCTAACCCTAACCCTAACCCTAACCCTAACCCTAACCCTAACCCTAACCCTAACCCTAACCCTAACCCTAACCCTAACCCTAACCCTAACCCTAACCTCAACCCTAACCCTAACCCTATCTTCCTGGTACATTTAAACTTAATGAGAGTACCAAAATACATTTAAAATAGTATAAGCCACACAATTGTTCCAAGGGAAAAACCCTACCCAGATACCACATTCCTGGTACATTTCAACTTAAGGAGAGCTACAATTGACATTTAAAATCGCATAAGCCACACAACTCTTCTGTGGGTAAACCCTAACCCTAACCCTAACCCTAACCCTAACCCTAACCCTAACCCTAACCCTAACCCTAACCCTAACCCTAACCCTAACCCTAACCCTAACCCTAACCCTAACTTCCTGGTACATTTCAACTTAATGAGAGTACCAAAATACATTTAAAATAGTATAAGCCACACAATTGTTCCAAGGGAAAAACCCTACCCAGATACCACATTCCTGGTATATTTCAACTTAAGGAGATCTCCAATTGAAATTTTAAAATTGCATAAGCCACACAACTCTTCTGTGGGAAAACCCTAACCCTAACCCTAACCCTAACCCTAACCCTAACCCTAACCCTAACCCTAACCCTAACCCTAACCCTAACCCTAACCCTAACCCTAACCCTAACCCTAACCCTAACCCTAACCCTAACCCTAACCCTAACCCTAACCCTAACCCTAACCCTAACCCTAACCCTATCTTCCTGGTACATTTCAACTTAATGAGAGTACCAAAATACATTTAAAATAGTATAAGCCACACAATTGTTCCAAGGGAAAAACCCTACCCAGATACCACATTCCTGGTACATTTCAACTTAAGGAGAGCTCCAATTGACATTTAAAATCGCATAAGCCACACAACTCTTCTGTGGGAAAACCCTAACCCTAACCCTTTGGTACATTTCAACTTAATGAGAGCACCAAATGACATTTAAAATCGAATAAGCCACACAACTCTTCTGTGGGAAAACCCTAAAACCCTAAAAACTTCCTGGTACATTTCAACTTAATGAGAGTACCAACCCTAATGAGAGTCCTAACCCTAACCCTAACCCTAAACTTCCTGGTACATTTCAACTTAATGAGAGTACCAAAATACATTTCAAATAGTATAAGCCACACAATTGTTCCAAGGGAAAAACCCTACCCAGATACCACATTCCTGGTACATTTCAACTTAAGGAGAGCTCCAATTGAAATTTTAAAATCGCATAAGCCACACAACTCTTCTGTGGGAAAACCCTAACCCTAACCCTAACCCTAACCCTAACCCTAACCCTAACCCTAACCCTAACCCTAACCCTAACCCTAACCCTAACCCTAACCCTAACCCTAACCCTAACCCTAACCCTAACCCTAACCCTAACCCTAACCCTATCTTCCTGGTACATTTCAACTTAATGAGAGTACCAAAATACATTTAAAATAGTATAAGCCACACAACTGTTCCAAGGGAAAAACCCTACCCAGATACCACATTCCTGGTACATTTCAACTTAAGGAGAGCTCCAATTGACATTTAAAATCGCATAAGCCACACAACTCTTCTGTGGGAAAACCCTAACCCTAACCCTAACCCTAACCCTAACCCTAACCCTAACCCTAACCCTAACCCTAACCCTAACCCTAACCCTAACCCTAACCCTAACCCTAACCCTAACCCTAACCCTAACCCTAACCCTAACCCTAACCCTAACCCTATCTTCCTGGTACATTTCAACTTAATGAGAGTACCAAAACACATTTAAAATAGTATAAGCCACACAATTGTTCCAAGGGAAAAACCCTACCCAGATACCACATTCCTGGTACATTTTAACTTAAGGAGAGCTCCAATTGACATTTAAAATCGCATAAGCCACACAACTCTTCTGTGGAAAAACCCTAACCCTAACCCTAACCCTAACCCTAACCCTAACCCTAACCCTAACCCTAACCCTAACCCTAACCCTAACCCTAACCCTAACCCTAACCCTAACCCTAACCCTAACCCTAACCCTATCTTTCTGGTACATTTCAACTTAATGAGAGTACCAAAATACATTTAAAATAGTATAAGCCACACAATTGTTCCAAGGGAAAAACCCTACCCAGATACCACATTCCTGGTACATTTCAACTTAAGGAGAGCTCCAATTGACATTTAAAATCGCATAAGCCACACAACTCTTCTGTGGGAAAAAACCCTAACCCTAACCCTAACCCTAACCCTAACCCTAACCCTAACCCTAACCCTAACCCTAAACTTCCTGGTACATTTCAACTTAATGAGAGTACCAAAACACATTTAAAATAGTATAAGCCACACAATTGTTCCAAGGGAAAAACCCTACCCAGATACCACATTCCTGGTACATTTCAACTTAAGGCGAGCTCCAATTGAAATTTTAAAATCGCATAAGCCACACAACTCTTCTGTGGGAAAACCCTAACCCTAACCCTAACCCTAACCCTAACCCTAACCCTAACCCTAACCCTAACCCTAACCCTAACCCTAACCCTAACCCTAACCCTAACCCTAACCCTAACCCTAACCCTAACCCTAACCCTAACCCTAACCCTAACCCTAACCCTAACCCTAACCCTATCTTCCTGGTACATTTCAACTTAATGAGAGTACCAAAATACATTTAAAATAGTATAAGCCACACAATTGTTCCAAGGGAAAAACCCTACCCAGATACCACATTCCTGGTACATTTCAACTTAAGGAGAGCTCCAATTGACATTTAAAATTGCATAAGCCACACAACTCTTCTGTGGGAAAACCCTAACCCTAACCCTAACCCTAACCCTAACCCTAACCCTAACCCTAACCCTAACCCTAACCCTAACCCTAACCCAAACCCTAACCCTAACCCTAACCCTAACCCTAACCCTAACCCTAACCCTAACCCTAACCCTAACCCTAACCCTATCTTCCTGGTACATTTCAACTTAATGAGAGTACCAAAATACATTTAAAATAGTATAAGCCACACAATTGTTCCAAGGGAAAAACCCTACCCAGATACCACATTTCTGGTACATTTCAACTTAAGGAGAGCTCCAATTGACATTTAAAATCGCATAAGCCACACAACTCTTCTGTGGGAAAACCCTAACCCTAACCCTAACCCTTTGGTACATTTCAACTTAAGGAGAGCACCAAATGACATTTAAAATCGAATAAGCCACACAACTCTTCTGTGGGAAAACCCTAAAACCCTAAAAACTTCCTGGTACATTTCAACTTAATGAGAGTACCAACCCTAATGAGAGTACTAACCCTAACCCTAACCCTAACCCTTACCCTTACCCTAAC
>NW_026609040.1:0-43000 GCF_029499605.1 Hyla sarda | reverse complement strand
GGCTGTGTATGAGTATAGGGGGCTGTGTATGTGTATATGGCGGTTGTGTATATGGGGGCTGTGTATGTGTGTGTGTGGGGGCTGTGGGGGAGAAATTGTGTTACAAATTTTGGGGGTCTTTATTTCCTTTTACCTCTTATGAAAATGAAAAGTATGGGGCAACACCAGCATGTTAGTGTAAAAAAAAAAAAAAATTGCGCTAACATACTGGTGTAGACCCCAACTTTACCATTTCATAAGGGGAAAATTGGTAGTGCAATTTCTTCCGAGTACGGAGATACTCCATATGTGGCCGTAAACTGTTTCCTTGAAATACGACGGATCTGTAGTGAGAGAGCGCCATGCGCATTTCAGGCCTGGATTAGGGATTTTCATAAGGGTGTACCCGGATGCAAGCGTTTCACTTGTCTCCTCCACCAAAAATGCTGTACGTCAGTTTTCCCCAAACAGGGTGCCCCAGCTGTTGCAAAACTCCCAACATGACAGTCAATGGCTGTCCGGGAATACTGGAAGCTGGAGGCTCCGTTTTTGAAAAATTGCCGTACAAGGTTTTTTTTATTTTTATCAGGGGGGGGGGGGGGGGGGGATCGGAGACAGTGTAAGGGTGTAGTGTATATGTAGTGTTTTACTCTTCATTTAGGGTTAGTGTAGTGTAGTGTTTTTAGGGTACGTTCACCCAGGCGGGAATTTACAGTGAGTTTCCCGCTACAGCGGAAAATGTGCCGCATCTCAAACTTGAAGCAAGAAACTTGCTGTATACCCCCGCCCGTTTGAATGTACACTGTACAGTCACGTGGGGGGGGGGGGAAACTTCGACTCCCAGCATGCACTGACAGACCGTGCATGCTGGGAGTTGTAGTTGTATGCAACAGCTGGAAGCTGGGATTGGGAAACACTGAGTTAGGTAACAGACTAACGAAGTGTTTCCGCACCACTGTCTGTTTCCTAACTCAGTGTTTCCTAACCCATGTGCCTTCAGTTGTTGCAAAACTACAACTCCCAGCATGCATGGTCTGTCAGTGCATGCTGGCAGTTATAGTTTTGCAACAGCAGGAGGCACACGGGTTGGGAAACACTGAGTTAGGATACAGACAATGTTTCCCAACCAGTGTGCCTCCAGTTGTTGCAATACTACAACTCCCAGCATGCACAGACAGCCGAAGGGCATGTTGGGAGTCGTAGTTATGCAAGAACTGGAGGAGAACAATTTGGAGACCACTATGTAGTGGTCTCCAAACTATATCCCTCCAGATGTTGCAAGACTTCAACTCCAAGCATGCCCAGACTGCCCAGGCATGCTGGGAGTTGTAGTTTGGCAACATCTGAAGGGCCAGATGTTGCTGAACTACAACTCCTAGCATGCATGGACAGTCTTGGCATGCTTTGAATTGACATCTGGAGCGCTACAGTTTGGACACCACTGTATAGTGGTCTCCAAACAGTGCCCTTCCAGATGTTGCAAAACTACAACTTCCAGCATGCTGAGACTGCCCAGGCATGATGGGAGTTGTAGTTCTTAAACATCTGAAGGGCCAGATGTTACAGAACTACAACTCCCAGTATGCCTGGACAGTCTGGGCATGCTGAGAGTTGTAGTTTTGCAACCTCTGGAAGGACAGTGGTCGCAAAACTACAACTCCCAGCATGCCCAGACAGCCAAAGGCTGGAAGTTGTAGTTTTGAAACTCCTAGAAGCAACAGTGAAGATCACTTTACGGCAATCTTCACTGCTGCATCTGGGACATTGCCGCCACTTGCCTGCCTCCACTTGCCTGCCGTCTCCTGTCAACCACTGGTCCATCGTCCCTGGCCCCCGCGTGAACCCAGGTAACCGGCGCCGGCATTCCCCGCTGCATCCACTGCCCCCGCACTTTGCCGCCATCTTTCCCCGCTCTGCCCCGACATCCAAGGGCGGGCAGAGCGGGGGGAATTAACTTTCACCCCCGCCCCTGCGATTCGCCGGTCAGTCCTGACCGGCCAATCGCAGGGGATAGGAGGAGGTGGCACCCCTGCCACCTCGCTCCTATCCTTTAGGATGATCGGGGCTGTCTCTGACGGTCTTTGATGACGATCTGAATTGATTGGCGATTTGCGGCGATAGCCGACATGGGGGGTCTAAGGACCCCCCAGGCATTTGCACAGGATGCCTGCTGAATGATTTCAGCAGGCATCCCGTTCCGATCCCCGTCTGGCTAGAGGCAGGGGTCGAAATTCTCACAGGCGTACAGGTACGCCCTTGGTCCTTAACCCCCCCCTGACCACTGTCACTTTAAGCATTAATAACTCTGGGATGCTTTTACTTATAAATTTGTTTTTACGTGACATATTCTACTTCATGGTAGTGGTAAATTTTCGTCGATACTTGCATCATTTCTTGGTGAAAAATTTGAAAATTTGATGAAAAATTTGAACATTTTGAATTTTTCTAACTTTGAAGCTCTCTGCTTGTAAGGAAAATAGACATTCCAAATACATTATATATTGATTCGCATATACAATATGTCTACTTTATATTTTCATCATAAAGTTGACATGTTTTTACTTTTGGAAGACATCAGAGGGCTTCAAAGTTCAGCAGCAATTTTCCAATTTTTCGCAAAATTTTCAAAATCCGTATTTTTCAGGGACCAGTTCAGTTTTGAAGTGGATTTGAAGGGCCTTCATATTAGAAATACCCCATAAATGACCCAATTATAAAAACTGCACCCCTCAACGTTTCCAAAATGACATTCAGTAAGTGTGTTAACCCTTTAGGTGTTTCACAGGAATAGCAGCAAAGTGTAGGAGAAAATTCAAAATCTTCATTTTTTTCAGTCGCATGTTCTTGTAGACTCAGTTTTTGAATTTTTACAAGTGGTAATAGGAGAAAAAGCCCCACAAAATTTGTAACCCAATTTCTCTCGAGTAAGGAAATACCTCATATGTGTATGTCAAGTGTTCGGCAGGCGCAGTAGAGGGCTCAGAAGGGAAGGAGCGACAATGGGATTTTGGAAAGTGAATTTTGCTGAAATGGTTTTTGGGGGCATGTCATATTTAGAAAGCCCCTATGGTGCCAGAACAGCAGAAAACCCCACATGGCATACCATTTTGGAAACTTTACCCCTCAAAGCACGTAACAAGGGGTCCAGTTAGCCTTAACATCCCACAGGTGTTTGACGACTTTTCGTTAAAATCGGATGTGTAAATGAAAAAAAAAAAAAATTTTCACTAAAGTGCAGTTTTTTCCCCAAATTTACCATTTTTACAAAGGGTAATGGGAGAAAATGCCCCCCAAAATTTGTAACCCCATCTCTTCTGAGTATGGAAATACCCTACGTTAGGACGTAAAATGCTCTGCTGGCGAACTACAATGCTCAGAAGAGAAGGAGCGCCATTGAGGAAAGAGAATTCGTTTGGAATGGTAGTCAGGGGCCGTGTGCGTTTACAAAGCCCCCCGTGGTGCCAGAACGGTGGACCCCCCCACATGTGACCCCATTTTGGAAACTACACCCCTCACAGAATTTAATAAGGGGTGCAGTGAGTATTTACACCCCACTGGCGTTTGACAGATCTTTCTAACAGTGGGCTGTGCAAATGAAAAATAAAATTTTTCATTTTCACAGACCACTGTTCCAAAAATCTGTCAGACACCTGTGGGGCGTAAATGCTCACTGCACCCCTTAATACATTACGTGAGGGGTTTAGTTTCCAAAATGGGGTCACATGTGGGGGGGTCCATTGTCTTGGCACTATGGGGGCTTTGTAAACACGTTGCCTTCAATTCCAGACAAATTTTCTCTTCAAAATCCCAATGGTGCTCCTTCTCTTCTGAGCATTGTAGTTTGCCCGCAGAGCACTTTACATCCACCTATGGGGTATTTTCTTACTCAGAAGAAATGGGGTTACAAATTTTGGGGGCTTTTTTCCTATTTTCTCTTGTGAACATGAAAAATTTAAGGTAACACCAGCATTTTAGTGAAAAAATTTTTTTTTCCCTTTTTCCCATCCAATTTTCAGGAATATTTGGCAAACACCTGTGGGGTGTTAAGGCTCACTATACCCCTTGTCACGTTCCGTGAGGAGTGTAGTTTCCAAAATGGGGTCACATGTTGGTATTAATTTTTTTGCGTTTATGTCAGAACAGCTGTAAAATCAGCCACCCCTGTGCAAATCACCAATTTAGGCCTCAAATGTACATAGTGCGCTCTCAATCCTGAGCCTTGTCGTGCACCCGCAGAGCACTTTACGCCCCACATATGAGGTATTTCCGTACTCAGGAGAAATTGCGTTACAAATTTTGGGGGTCTTTTTTTCCTTTTACTGCTTGTGAAAATAAAAAGTATGGGGCAACACCAGCATGTTAGTGTAAATTTTCTTATTTTTTTTTACACTAACAGGCTGGTGTAACCCCCAACTTTTCCTTTTCATAATGGGTAAAAGGAGAAAAAGCCCCCCAAAATTTGTAGTGCAATTTCTCCCGAGTACGGAAATACCCCATATGTGGCACTAAACTGTTTCCTTGAAATACGACAGGGCTCCAAAATGAGAGAGCGCCATGCGCATTTGAGTACTATATTAGGGATTGCATAGGGGTGGACATAGGGGTATTCTACGCCAGTGATTCCCAAACAGGGTGCCCCTAGCTGTTGCTAAACTCCCAGCATGCCTGGACAGTCAGTGGCTGTCCAGAAATGCTGGGAGTTGTTGTTTTGCAACAGCTGGAGGCTCCGTTTTGGAAACACTGCCGTACAATACGTTTTACATTTTTATTGGGGGGGGGGGCAGTGTAAGGGGGTGTATATATAGTGTTTTACCCTTTATTATGTGGTAGTATAGTGTAGTGTTTTTAGGGTACATTCGCACTGGCGTGTTACTGTGAGTTCCCGCTAGGAGTTTGCGCTGCGGCGAAAAATTTGCCGCAGCCCAAACTTGAAGCAGGAAACTTACTGTAAACCTGCCCATGTACCCTGTACGTTCACATGGGGGGGGGGGGGGGCAAACCTCCAGCTGTTTCTAAACTACAACTCCCAGCATGTACTGACAGACCGTGCATGCTGGGAGTTGTATTTTTTTAACAGCTGGAGGCACACTGATTGGAAAACCTTCAGTTAGGTTTTGTTACCTAACTCAGGATTTTCCAACCAGTGTGCCTCCAGCTGTTGCAAAACTACAACTCCCCAGCATGTACTGATCACCGAAGAGCATGCTGGGAGATGTAGTTATGCAACAGCTGGAGGTACTTAACTACAACTTCCGGCATGCTGAGACAGCTGTTTGCTGTTTGGGCATGCTGGGATTTGCAGTTTTGCAACATCTGGAGTGCTACAGTTTATAGAACACTGCACAGTGAGCTCCAAACTGTGACCCTCCAGATGTTGCAAAACTACAAATCCCAGCATGCCCAGACAGTAAACAGCTGTTTGGGAATGCTAGGAGTTGTAGTTTTGCAAGATCTGGAGGGATACAGTTTAGAGACCACTGTATAATGGTCTCAAACTTCAGTCCTCCAGCTGTTGCTAAACTAGATATTCCAGCATGCCCAAACAGCTGTCTGGGCATGCTGGGAGTTGTAGTTTTGCAACATCTGGAGGGCTACAGGTTAGAGACCACTGTATAATGGTCTCAGACTGTAGCCCTCCAGATGTTGCTAGGCAACTTACCGGCTTCCGTAGGATCCAGGGAGCCGTCCTCTTCTGCCGCACGACATCGCCGATCACCGTCGCCCGCAGCCTCCGGATCGGTAAGTGGATCTTCGGCGCCGGTCCCCGCCGGTTTCTCCGTTCTGCGCCGCTTATTGTGGGTGGGCAGGACGGGGAAAACGAAAGTTAACCCCCCCGCCCCCGATCTGCTATTGGTGGTCGCCACCAATATTGGTGACCACCAATAGCAGGGATAGGAGGGGTGAATTCACTTGCGATTTGCGCCGATTGCCGACATGGGGGGGGATCTAATGACCCCCCTGGGCATTTGCACGGGGTGCCTGCTGATTGATATCAGCAGTCACCCCGGTCCCGTCCCCACCCGGCGCACGGCAGGGACCAAAATTCCCACAGGCGTATAGATACGCCCTTTGTCCTTAAGTACCAGGACGCAAGGGCGTATGCATACACCCTTTGTCCTTAAGTAACAGGACGCAAGGGCGTATGCATACGCCCTTCGTCCCCAACAGATTAAGTACCAGGACTCAAGGGCGTACCCATACGCCCGTGGTCCCCAACAGGTTAAAAAAGCCACCTGATTGGTTGCTATGGACAACTTCTCCACTTTTCCTCTCACAGGTTTTCATAAATCTCCCCCAGTATGTGGGAATATTCACAAATTTTTAGGGCAGTTTTACAGTATTCAGAATAGGGTATATTTGATTATAGCAGAGTGTGGCGCAGTTACATACTTTGCAGCACAGTGTTTTACTGCACTACCCTCTGCTGTAATCTAATTAAAAATGCATAATTAGAAAAATCAATTGGGGGGGGCCCTGGGGGCAGACTCAGGGACAGGCCACTAGGTTGAAGCGAACCCCGGCCTTTACCTGTGTAAGGGGGCCAGAAATCTCTGATGGCAGCCCTGTCTCCTACCCTATATATAGAGGATAACTTTTAAAGATTGCACTTACACCACTACCATCAGGTGTTGCACCAACTGGCCTCAACATATGCATGGAGCTGTAGGTGGGCATTTGCCAGGACCTTAGGCGCTCCTCAGTATGACATGATGAGATTGTGGCATAAAGATGCAGAATTCTTTCCCCTTATTCATCAGCTTTAGCCATCTAGCTTCGAAGAAATATTCTATACATTGACCAATATTATGGCCTGAAAGTTTAGCTCAGACTTTGTGCTCCTAGATCAGTGTTTCCCAACCAGGGTGCCTCCAGCTGTTGCAAAACTACAACTCCCAGCATGCATGGACAGCCTTTGGCTGTCTGGGCATGCTGGGAGTTTTAGTTTTGCACAGCTGGAGGCACCCTGGTTGGGAAACACATTCCTCTGGAAGCCATTCATGGTACCAGACAGTTTCCCCCACATGGTAGTCAGTAGCAGTGCCCTTCCCCTCCCCCTCCTGGATGCTTACCTTCTGCGGCTCTTTTACCCTCTTCCCAGCGGCTCCGGCGGCGGGGGCTTCCTTAGCATGGGCTCTTCCTTTCTCTTCCTCTGTGCTCCGGCATCTGATGAAGTCACTCGTTCGCAGAAGCAGGAAGAGCTCAGCCTGGCCTCTTGTGTTCTCTGGCTAACTTGAGCCAGCGAGCACAAGAGTGATTGACAGGGTGAGGAGCCAATGGCTCTGTCAAACCTTCCACCGAGCACCGCATTTAACTACAGACGCCTCATTAAGAGGCATTTACAGTTAAATGCGGGACATGTGGGGGCCAATAGCGGGAATGTCCTGCCGGATCTGGGATGGTTGGGAGGTATGGTTATAGGGCTCAGAATATGGAGATTTAATATAGAAAATTAAAGGAGAAGCACAAGAAATGAAAATGCACAGCATTCTAAAAGAATTAAAGGGGTTATCCACCATAAGGTGATTTTAGTACGTACCTGCCAGACAGTAATGGATATGCTTAGGAAGGATCTGCGCTTGTCTTGGGGCTAAATGGCTATGTTGTGAGATTACCATAACACTGTGGCTAGCTTTTTGTGAACTGGTATTTCCTGTTTGAGTTTTCTTCTTTGCCTACAAATCCTATAATTCCATTTTCCTCCCTCCCACACATCAGCCACCCGACCCATTAAAACATAAATGAGCTGCATCCATTCAAAAGACCTGTGTTTTCAATCAGGGTGCCTACAGCTGTTGCATTAGTTGCAGATTGAGCTCACTCCCACCAAGCGATTGCTCAAGCCATTGAAGCAGACAGGCTCCCTGTCATCAGCTGACTAGTGATTGCAACCTGGGAAAAATCTGAGACAACAGTCATTTTGTATGCTGTTTAAAAATAAATCAAATAAGAAAACCTATATATTATGAACTACACTAACTTTACAGCCCCTGTAGCATAGTCAAATAAAAAAAAAATCCCAGAATACCCCTTTAAGGGGTTATCCAGATGCTAAAAAAAACTTTATATATTGTTAGGGGTGACATGAAAGTAAAACAAAACATATATTTATGTCAACGAAGAAAGTAGAAACTGATCCAGCACTTGGATAAAAAGTTGCAGCTTTATTTTGGTCCGAATCCGACAAACAAACTTTCCACGGTAAAACCGACACCCTCCCTTGTCATACGCGTTTCAAGAGCATGCGCTCTCTTCCTCATATATTTATGTACCTGACTCCCTGTCATCTGGTCTCCCTCAGCTCTATCTACCTAATTCTGAGACAAGCTCTTCTTGAATCTGATTGTCTGAGCCTCGACACTAGGGGGAAGAGTGTTTCCCTTAAGTAGGAAGTAGGTAAAGTAGTGGGGGACTAGATAGCATCACAGCAGGGTGATTGCAGGATGGGGTAAGGGGGGATTTGTGATCCGTTGTGCTCCTCCATGTTGTTTCAGCTCCCCAAGAAGGAGCGAGTGCAGCACCAGATCCCGGCTCCCAGTCCTGTGCACTAAAAGACTTGTATTGTAGGCTGCAGGTCCTGGCAGGTGTACAGAACAGGAGCAATAGCTCTGCACTGGAATGTACAAACCGTGGACTCCACAGTGCCAGGACCCTTACACTACAAATCATTCTCTGGTCTTGGCAGTTTAGAGCCCATGTTGTGTACATTCAAGTAGTCATCCCTTACACTTGCAGGGTGCTGTAAGAGATCTGACAACATCCTACTCTGAAATCACACAATCAGCTCCAGCTCACCCCCTATGTAAATCACAGCCCCTCACTGCAGCATCAGAACACAGTATTGTAATGAAGGGTATGCTCATCTGACAGATTCACTGTCAGTCAGAGAGGATCCAAAAACCTTCATATCTCGAGAATGGGGGAGGAAGAATTTTTCTTAACTAAGAACACCGGTAGATTTAGGGCGCCCTAAGATTTTAAGGGATATTAAAAAGTCACAATGTCTGGGGAGGCCACAGGTCCTAGAGAACAGAGGACGTTACTGTACACTCTGGCTGCATAGTACTTGGCGCACCAGGACGTACATGTATGTCCTGAGTCTCTACTGGATTATGAATCGAGCGCAGTAGCTGTTTACTTTATAGAGCTGCGGCTAATGGCAGACATCAGCCATCATGCTGATACCCTATATTAACCCTTCAGATGCCATGATCAATACTGATCACGGCTTCTGAAGCATAACAGAGAATATGAGGCCACCATATCACCATCAGACCACCCACTGCACAATCTCTGGGGTATAATGAGTCAAGATGGCAGCCAAATCTCCTCTCACCTGCTCCTGGCCCACTTTGGCAATCTTTTTCTGGCAGACCAAAGAAGCAGATCTCCGATATTACTTATCACTGCTATGCCTATGCATAATCTAATGACTGCTATAAATATTCTCCAATGGAGTTAAGAGGAAAAAAAATGTTTATATAAGTAAAAAAGCTTCCACCCCAATGAAATAATAAATAACCCTCTTTTCCATTTTACAAGTGAAAAAAATTAGATTAACAAAAATATTTGGTATTGCCGCGTGTGGAAATGTCCAAACTATTAAAATAAAATGTAACCCCCCTTAAGGACATTGGGATTTTTGATTTTTTTTCCTCTTTGCTTTGTAATAGCCTTTTACATTTTACACCTACAAACTCATAAAAGGCTCCTTTTTTGGCTTCACTAACTGTACTTTGTAATAACATCACAAATGTTATCACAAAATCTACTATGAAACAAAAAAATAAATATTTGTGGGGCAAATAAATTCTATTTTGTAAATTTTGGGGGCTTCTGTTTCTAATAATGACACATTCAATGACACTGACCTTACGGTTTTCTTAATGTCATATTTTAATAGTTCAGACATTTACGCACACAGTGATACCACATAATTTGAAACCTTAACCCCTTAAGGACCGAGCCCTTTTTCACCTTAAGGACCAGAGCATTTTTTGCAATTCTGACCACTGTCACTATAAACATTAATAACTCTGGAATGCTTTTAGTTATCATTCTGATTCCGAGATTGTTTTTTCGTGACATATTCTACTTTAACTTAGTGGTAAAATTTTATGGTAACTTGCATCCTTTCTTGGTGAAAAATCCCCAAATTTGATGAAAAAAATGAAAATTTTGCATTTTTCTAACTTTGAAGCTCTCTGCTTGTAAGGAAAATGGATATTCAAAATAAAAAATTTTTGGGTTCACATATACAATATGTCCACTTTATGTTTGCATCATAAAATTTATGAGTTTTTACTTTTGGAAGACACCAGAGGGCTTCAAAGTTCAGCAGCAATTTTGAAATTTTTCACAAAATTTGCAAACTCGCTATTTTTCAGGGACCAGTTCAGGTTTGAAGTGGATTTGAAGGGTCTTCATATTAGAAATACCCCATAAAAGACCCCATTATAAAAACTACACCCCCCAAAGTATTTAAAATGACATTCAGTAAGTGTATTAACCCTTTAGGTGTTTCACAGGAATAGCAGCAAAGTGAAGGAGAAAATTCAAAATCTTCATTTTTTACATTCGCATGTTCTTGTAGACCCAATTTTTGAATTTTTGCAAGGGGTAAAAAGGAGAAAATTTTTACTTGTATTTGAAACCCAATTTCTCTCGAGTGAGCACATACCTCATATGTCTATGTTAATTGTTCAGTGGGCGCAGTAGAGGGCTCAGAAGGGAAGGAGCGACAAATGGTTTTGGGGGGGCATGTCACCTTTAGGAAGCCCCTATGGTGCCAGGACAGCAAAAAAAAAACCATGGCATACCATTTTGGAAACTAGACCCCTCAGGGAACGTAACAAGGGGTAAAGTGAACCTTAATACCCTACAGGTGATTCACGACTTTTGCATATGTAAAAAAAATTTAAACATTTTTACCTAAAATGCTGGGTATCCCCCTTTTTGAAAGCAAATTTTGCTCTGGGGGCATGCCGCATTTAGGAAGCCCCTATGGTGCCAGAACAGCAAAAAAAAAACACATGGCATACCATTTTGGAAACTAGACCCCTTGGGGAACGTAACAAGGGGTAATGTGAACCTTAATACCCTACAGGTGTTTCACGACTTTTGCATATGTGAATTTTTTTTTTTTTTTTTACCTAAAATGCTTGGTTTCCCAAAATTTTTACATTTTTAAAAAGGGTAATAGCAGAAAACACCCCCCAAAATTTGAAGCCCAATTTCTCCCGATTCAGAAAACACCCCATATGGGGGTGAAAAGTGCTCTGCTGGCGCACTACAGGTCTCAGAAGAGAAGGAGTCACATTTGGCTTTTTGAAAGCAAATTTTGCTCTGGGGGCATGCCGCATTTAGGAAGCCCCTATGGTGCCAGGATAGCAAAAAAAAAAAAACACATGGCATACCATTTTGGAAACTAAACCCCTCGGGGAACATAATAAGGGGTTAAGTGAACCTTTATACCCCACAGGTGTTTCATGACTTTTGTATATGTAAAAAAAAATAAAAAATTTTAACCTAAAATGCTTGTTTTCCCAAAAATTTTACATTTTTAAAAAGGGTAATAGCAGAAAATACCCCCCAAAATTTGAAGCCCAATTTCTCCCGAGTACGGCGATACCCCATATGTGGCCCTAAACTGTTGCCTTGAAATACGACAGGGCTCCAAAGTGGGAGCGCCATGCGCATTTGAGGCCTAAATTAGGGACTTGCATAGGGGTGGACATAGGGGTATTCTACGCCAGTGATTCCCAAACAGGGTGCCTCCAGCTGTTGTAAAACTCCCAGCATGCCTAGACAGTCAGTGGCTATCTGGCAATACTGGGAGTAGTTGTTTTGCAACAGCTGGAGGCTCCGTTCTGGAAACAGTGGCGTACCAGACGTTTGTCATTTTTATTGGGGAGGGGGGCTGTGTAGGGGTATGTGTATATGTAGTGTTTTTTACTTTTTATTTTATTTTGTGTTAGTGTAGTGTTTTTAGGGTACAGTCGCACGGGCGGGGGTTCACAGTAGTTTCTCGCTGGCAGCTTGAGCTGCAGCAGAAAATTTGCCGCAGCTCAAACTTGCAGCCGGATACTTACTGTAATCCTCCGCCCATGTGAGTGTACCCTGTACGTTCACATTGGGGGGGGGGGGGGGGGACATCCAGCTGTTGCAAAATTACAACTCCCAGCATGTACGGTCTAGCAGTGCATGCTGGGAGTTGTAGTTTTGCAACAGCTGGAGGCTCAGTTTTGGAAACAGTGAAGTACCAGACGTTTTTCATCTTTATTGGGGAGGGGGGCTGTGTAGGGGTATGTGTATATGTAGTGTTTTTTACTTTTTATTTTATTTTGTGGTAGTGTAGTGTTTTTAGGGTACAGTCACACGGGCGGGGGGTTCACAGTAGTTTCTCGCTGGCAGTTTGAGCAGCGGCAGAAAATTTGCCGCAGCCCAAACTTGCAGCCGGATACTTACTGTAATCCTCCGCCCATGTGAGTGTACCCTGTACATTCACATTGGGGGGGGGGGGGGGGACATCCAGCTGTTGCAAAACTACAACTCCCAGCATGTACGTTCTATCAGTGCATGCTGGGAGTTGTAGTTTTGCAACAGCTGGAGACACACAGGTTGTGAAACACCGAGTTTGGTAACAAACTCAGTGTTTTGCAACCAGTGTGCCTTCAGCTGTTGCAAAAGCTACAACCCCCAGCATGTACGGACAGCGGAAGGGCATGCTGGGTCTTGTAGTTATGCAACAGCTGGAGGCATACTACATTAGCTGGGGATGCTGGGGATTGTAGTTATGCAACAGCTGGAGACACACTGGTTTGCTACTTAACTCAGTGTGCCTTCAGCTGTTGCAAAACTACAACTCTCAGCAGTCACGACAGCCAACGGGCATGCTGGGAGTTGTAGTTATGCAACCACCAGATGCACCACTACAACTCCCAGCATGCACTTTAGCTGATTGTGCAAGCTGGGAGTTGTAGTTATACAACAGCTGAAGGTACACTTTTCCATAGAAAGAATGTGCCTCCAGCTGTTGCAAAACTACAAGTCCCAGCATGCCCATAAGGGCATGCTGGGAGTTGTGGTGGTCTGCCTCCTGCTGTTGCATAACTACAGCTCCCAGCATGCCCTTTTTGCATGCTGGGATCTGTTGCTAAGCAACAGCAGGAGGCTGTCACTCACCTCCTGCTGCTGCTCAGGGAACAGGTCAGTCCCGCCGCCGCTGTCGCTCCTGGGGCCCCGATCCCAACAGGGACGCCGGGGATCGGGGTCCCCAGCACCCGGGGTCTTCTGCCCGCACCCGCTCATGTCCTCCGGAAGAGGGGCGGAGCGGGTGCGGGAGTGACACCCGCAGCAGGCGCCCTGATTGGTCGGCCGGGAATCCGGCCGACGAATCAGGGCGATCGTGAGGTGGCAACAGTGCCACCTCACCCCTGTTGGCTCTGGCTGATCAGCCAGTAATTCCGGGTCATCGGGTCACTGGAGACCCCATTGACCCGGAATCCGCCGCAGATCGCTGGACTGAATTTTCCAGCGATCTGCGGCAATCGCCGACATGGGGGGACATAATGACCCCCCTGGGCGATATGCCGGGATGCCTTCTGAACGATTTCAGCAGGCATCCGGCCCCGGATCCCCTCTGGCTAGCGGCGGGGGCCGGAAATGCTCAGGGCGTATCCATCCCTCGGTCCTTAAGCACTTGGAAACGGGGGCGTATGGATACGCCCTATGTCCTTAAGGGGTTAAGAACTCTTAAGGGCAATTTTCGTTCTTTCCTCCTCCTCTTCTAAAAATCATAACGCGTTCAATTTTGCACCTACAGACCCATATGAGGGCTTTTTATTTGCGCCAATAAGTTTACTTTATAATGACATCACTTATTTTGTAACATAATCTGCGGCAAAACAAAAAAAAAACTTATTTGTGGGGTGAAATAAAAAATAAAAAAAAAGACCATTTAGCAACTTTTTAAGGCTTTCGTTTCTACGCAGTGCACCTTTCGGTAAAAAAGACACCCTTAAAAAAAATTATAATTACATGCACCAAAATTAGTATGTTTAACTCCTTTTAAGGACCAAGTCCAGTTTGACCTTAAGAACAATGCTAATTTTGTTTTTGCATTTTCATTTTTTTCCTCCTCGCCTTCTAAAATCCATAACTCTTTTATATTTCCATCCACAGTCCCATATGAGGGCTTGTTTTTCTGCGTGACCAATTGTACTTATAAAAGCTCCTCTCATTTTACCATAAAATGTACGATGAACCCAAAAATACAGTTTTTTAGTGAGGAAATTTTAATAAAAAACACAATTTTGCTAATTTTGGAGGGTTTCGTTTTCACATTGTACACTTTACAGTAAAAATTAAGTTTCTTCATTCTTTGGGTCAATACAATTAAAATGATGCCCATCTTTACATACCTTTCTATTATTGTGTTCGTAGGAGATACAGACTGTCGTGTCCGGCACTGCAAGGGTGTAGTGCGTAGATTGCACTGGTAGCACACACAGTTTGATTGGCGTGAGGTTAAAGAGGCTGCTAAAACTGGTAGTGCAGGTAGAAGAGCACAAAGCGCTACTGTAATATGCAGAGAGAGGAACCGCACTCACCTGTGTATCCGTGCAGAAAGTCTTTATTCCATCAGTTTTTATTCCATAAATATTTTTAGTTACACAGTTTTTTTTTTTTTTTTATGGGTAAAGGGGGATGATTTTATTAGGGAAAGGGTTAAATCATCTTTATCCACTTTTTTTTTTTTTGCAATGTTATAGCCCCCATAGGGGCTACATACACACAGGGCTACATGAGGGCTCATATTAGGGGAGGGGCTTATTCACATATATTAACTTTTTTTTAAGCCCCATAGGGAGCTATACCATGCAATCTTTTGATTGCATACACTGTTCAATGCAATGCAATAGCATAGCATCTATCAGTGTTATCAGTGCTCTACTGCTTCAGCCTGCATGGACGGCTGGGAGCAACAGAGGACCGATCGTCCAGCGAGGAGGCAGGTAAGGACCCTCCACTGTCCATTTAGCTGATTGAGACATCGCGATTTCATCGCAATAGTCCCGATCAGCTCCGCTGAGCTGCCAGGATGCTTTCAATTTCATTTTAGATGCCGCAATCAACTTTGATTGCGGTGTCTAGAGGGTTAATGCCGGACTTTTGGCCCCTATAAGGGGTCTGGGCAGGCGCCTTCGCGGGACAAGACGGCTCCCTCGTTCCGGGCGCGCCCGTCTTGGAAATCAGACACCAACCATTCCGGACGTTTTGTGGCCAAATAGGGCAACCGCAAACCCACTTCCGCATGAAGTGATGCCCCCACCCGCAGATTTTTTTCTCCGGTGTAAGGTCGTCTCTTACTTCTTCGAGACATCTGGACCACACACATTCAGGACTCTTGGGTCAGGGACGTGGTGTCCAACGGATACCGAATCGAATTTGCCTCCCTTCCGAGGGATCGATTTTTTTCAGTCCCGGGCCCCCCGGTCTCCTTCTCTGGCGAAGCAGTTTCGGGAGGCCCTCCAGTCCCTACTTCTCCAAGTAGTTATTGTCCCCGTCCCTCCAGGGGAACGTTTTTGGGGTTTCTATTCCAATCTTTTTGTGGTCCCCAAGAAGGGCGGTTCTGTGTGGCCAATCTTGGACCTCAAGCGTCTCAACCGTCATCTTCTCATCCGCCACTTCCGAATGGAATATCTCCATTCAGTAGTGGCATCCATCGAACAAGGGGAGTTTCTTTCTTCGGTGGACATCAAGGATGCCTACCTCCATGTTCCAATATTTCCCGGCCATCAGCGGTACCTCCGCTTTGCGGTTCCGGAGGGGTATTTTCAATTCGTAGACCTCCCCTTTGGTCTGGCCACTGCTCCTCGGGTCTTTACCAAGATCCTTGCGCCAGTGATAGCCCTGTTGCGGTCGAGAGGAGTCTCAGTGATCCCTTACCTGGACGACCTTCTCATCAAGGCTCCCACCAGAGTCCAGACTCTGGAGAATGTGGATCTCACTCTCCAGACCTTGGATCGCTTCGGGTGGATGGTCAACCGGGACAAGTCTGACCTCTATCCCACCCAGTCTCTGATCTTCTTGGGACTTCAATTCAACACGGCCATCTGCCCGGATTTGCCTTCTGCCGGACAAACGTCTGACTCTCCTGTCAGTAGTCCTCTCCCTTCGGGCCCAGGTCCCAGTTTCCATCCACATTTGCATGGAAGTCTTGGGTCGGATGGTAGCGGCCATGGAGGCCGTACCCTTTGCCCAGTTTCATTACCGCCCCCTTCAACTGGCGATTCTCTCTCGATGGGACAGATCTCCTCTGTCTCTCGATCGCAAGATTGCTTTCCCTTGTCGGATCCATCAGTCTCTGCTCTGGTGGCTCCGCTCCCCCTTTCTTCTTCAGGGGCGATCATTTCTTCCCCTCCACTGGCAGTTAGTTACAACAGTTGCCAGTCTGTCGGGCTGGGGCGGTGTGTTCAGGGACTAAACGGTTCAAGGCCTCTGGTCTCCCCGGGGTGCCCTTCTTCCGATAAACATCTTGGAACTGAGGGCGATTCTTCTTTGTCTTCTTCATTGGGAGTCCCTGCTTCAGACCCGCCCTGTCCGTGTCCAGTCGGACAACGCCACGGCCGTAGCGTACATAAATTGGCAAGGCGGCACTCGCTGCTCGGCAGCCATGGCCGAGGTGACAAAGATTCTCATCTGGGTGGAAAACAAGGTTCCGGCCATTTAGGCGATTTACATTCCGGGTGTGCTCAACTGGGAAGCGGACTTCCTCAGCCGGTCCTCAGCCGACCCCCGGGGTGGACCTTCATCCAGAGGTCTTCGCACAGATCTGCGACCTCTGGGGCATTACAGACGTGGACCTCTTCGCGTCTCGGCACAATCGGAAGATTCTTCCATTTGTTTCAAAGTCCCGGGACCCCCTGGCTCTAGCCGTGGACGCCATAGTGATTCCTTGGGCAGGGTTTGCCCTGCCCTATCTGTTCCCTCCCCTTCTGCTCCTTCCCAGGGTTCTGAGGAAGCTCAAAGCGGAAGACATTCCCGCCATACTGGTAGCTTCAGATTGGCCCCGAAGGACGTGGTACTCCGACGTGGTCAGGCTCCTGGACGACTCTTCGCTGCGCCTTCCACTTCGTCCGGACCTGCTGTCTCAGGGTCCTCTTTGCCACCCCAATTTACATTTGACAGCGTGGCGGATGAGACCGCGGTTTTGAGAGCCCACGGTTTCTCTTCCCAAGTCATTCGCACCATGCTCAGGGCTCGTAAGCCCTCCTCGGTGAAAATTTACAGTCTTATTTTCGTTAGTGTGAAGCTCAGGTCTTGTCTCCTGTTACTTTTTCTGTTCCCCGTCTTATCTCCTTCTTGCAGTCGGGATTGGGTTGTCTCTCAGTTCCCTTAAGGGTCAGGTTTCGTCCCTTTCTATTCTTTTCCAGCGTCCTCTGGCTTCTAATTCTCATGTCCAGACCTTCATTCAAGGAGTGGCGCATGCTGCCCCTCCTTATCGGTCACCTTCTCCCCCTTGGGACTTGAATCTGGTTCTGGGTGTCCTCCAAGGTGAACCCTTTGAACCCCTTAGGGAGGTGTCCCTGCGCCTCCTTTCTTGGAAAGTGGCGTTTCTTGTTGCGATCACCTCCATTCGGAGAGTGTCTGAATTGGCAGCTCTCTCCTGCTGTTCTCCATTTCTGGTGATTCACTGTTAGGTCCTATCTCTCTATCACTTCTTCATTTCGTCAGTGCGATTCCTTTTTCGTCCTTACGGAAGGTCGTAAGGGACAACCTGCTTCCAAGGCCACCATTTCTCGGTGGATCCGGTCTGCCATTTTGGAAGCCTATCGCTGTATGGGGAAGATTCCTCCCATCAGGGTTGTGGCTCATTCTACCCGTTCTGTTGGTGCATCCTGGGCTCTCCAGAACAAAGCCTCGGCATCGCAAATTTGCAAGGCGGCTACTTGGTCGTCTTTGCACACTTTCTCGAGGTTCTACCAGGTTCATACCTTTGCATCGGCTGATGCTAGTCTGGGCCGTAAAGTGCTACAGGCGGCAGTGGAACAGCGCCTGCCTGACTGATTATCTGCCCACCCAAGGGACGGCTTTGGTACATCCCATGGTCTGTGTCCCCCAATGGAGTCGATAGAGAAAAGGAGATTTTTTAATGCTTACCGTAAAATCTCTTTCTCGAAGGATCCATTGGGAGACACAGCTCCCACCCTTTTGGGTTTCTCTTTGGTTCTCTGTCCAAGGGTGTGTTTAGTTATGCTTCTTCTTCTGGTTCTTGAGCAGTTTGTGTTTTTTCCTTGACCTGTCGGTCCTCTCCTATTGCTATGGTACTAAAACTGATTAGCTCAGGGCCTGGAGGCGGGTATATCCTGCTGGGAGGAGCCGACTTTTTTTGTTGCCATAGTGTCATACCTCCTAGAGACATCATCATACACCCATGGTCTGTGTCCCCCAATGGATCCTTCGAGAAAGAGATTTTACGGTAAGCATTAAAAAATCTCCTTATTTTTTAACCAATGTATATTACAAATACGCATATAATGGTATTATCTACATTGTCTAAAAAGTTTTTGTTGACAACAGGTACACTTTAACCCCTTAACGACCAAGGACGTAAATGTACGTCCTGGTGCGGCGGTACTTCATGCACCAGGATGTACATTTAAGTCCTGTACATGACCGCGAACATTGGAGCGATGCTCGGGTCATGCGCGGCAGGTCCTGGCTGCTGATAGCAGCCAAGGAGCCTCTGGTAATGGCCGACATCTGTGATCGCACGGATGTCTGCCATTAACCCCTCAGATGCCGTGATTAAACGTACTAATTTGGTTTTAAAAGTTTGCTATTTGTTTTTAAGCACAAAAATAAAAGAAAAGTATGTAATCATGGTTATCTTTTTAATCGTATCGACCCACAGAATAAAGAACACATGTCATTTTTACCATAAATTGTACGGCGTAAAAACGAAACCTTCCAAAATTTCCAAAATTGCGTTTTTCTTTTTCATTTCACCACATAAATAGTAGTTTTTTGGTTGCGCCATATATTTTATGGTAAAATGAGTGATGTCATTACAAAGGACAACTGGTCGTGCAAAAAACAAGCCCTCATAATATAGTCTGCGGATGAAAATATAAAAGAGTTACGATTTTTAGAAGGAGAGGAGGAAAAAACGAAAATGCAAAACTAAAATTGGCCTGGTCCTTAAGGTCAAACGGGCATGGTCCTTAAGGGGTTAATAACTAAATATGGAGAAAACAAAAAAACATGAATATGTAAAAATGAAAATTGGCCTAAAGGGGTTAACAAATGTTTACATAAACATTTGGTATCTCTGTAATCGTATGGACCTACAGAATAAGTTGCTAAATTATGGTTTTGGTTTCAGTTTCATCTCTCATAGATGCCTGGCACCTGCAGAATCCTTCCGTCAAAGACTACTTGCACTTTTCAGCAGCTCATAACTCTTACCAGAGACTGGACTACTTGTTTGTCCATTCTTCTCTCTTACCACACCTCACAGCCACAGGTATTGATGTTATTTCTCTTACCATGCTCCTGTTCACCTCTGTCTTCTCCTTTCTAAAACCACCTCTAAACCTGGAGATGGTGCCTAAATGAACACATTCTAGAGAACCCACAGGCCGTCTCAGATATTCAGTCTCATCTTGATTCCTATTTCAAGCTGAATTGTGACTCTGGCCCGCCTGTACCAGTCATATGGGAGGCCCACAAAGCCTGCATTATGGGAATTTTCATATCCTGGGGCTCTAAACTAACGAAAGCTAGCCAGCATGAGAATGACTCCCTTTTGCAATAAATAGCTGCATTGGAGAGGATCCACAAAGCCTCACATACAGCAGACACCCAGAAAGAACTATGCTTCCTCTGAGAAAAACTTCTCAACCATAAATCATCCAAAGCATACTTACATTTCAGGCACCGCATCTACGCTCATGACAATAAGCAACACATTCATGAGGTGAGAACCACTGGTGGCGCTCTTAGCACCTCCACACCAGACATTGAATTTGCTTTCCAGCGGATCTACTCCAAATTATACAACCTTAACGATAAAAGTCCCCCATCCAAAGTGAGTGAGCGGAATTTGCTGATTGAGCAGTTCCTTAAAGTTATATCTCTTCCTCAACTGCATGAGGACATGTCTGCAGAGCTTCTCACCCCTTTTACACCAGAAGAGGTAAAAGTAGTGCTCTCCTCCCCCCCCCCCCCCCCCCGGAAAAAGCCCTAGTCCAGACAGACTACGACTACTTTATTACAAGGAGTTTCAAGATATCTTACTACCCCCATCTCACAAATCCTGTGCTCCTCACTGTTCCAGGGTACCCCTCTCCCTAAGCAGTCTCTAGAAGTAGGGATCGATCGATTATCGGTTTGGCCGATTTTATCGTCCGATATTCACGATTTTGGGCGTTACTGGTATCGGCAATTACCTTGCCGACAATCCTATAATGGCCCCCGCCCACACCGCGCCGCACCACCCGCCGCGCCCCCCACCGCACCGCCCCGGCCCCATGGCCTCCCCCATCCCCGGTTTTATAATTACCTGTTCCCGGGGTCCACGCTACTTCTGGCTCCTGCTGCGTCCTGTGTTACGCTGTGCAATGACGAGTGACGTCCTCAACGCGACCTCTCTGTCAGCGCGCACAGTGACAGCTCAGGAGGACGCCACCGGAGCCAGATGTAGTGTGGACCCCGGGCCCCGGGAACAGGTAATTATAAAACCGGGGATGGGGGAGGCAATGGGTCCGGGGCGGTGCGGTGGGAGGTGCGGCGGTTGCGGTGATAGGACTCAGGAGGACCCCCGGACAGGCAGGGGGAGAGAAGTGGGTGGCGGCGGCAGTCTCTGACACTGCAAAAGCTGCTGCAGTTCATTGATTTAAAGCGCCCGCTTTAAATCAATGATCTGCAGCGGTGTCGCGTGCGGAGGGGGGGGGGGGGGCTGGGGGTTTCGGTGGGTTGGGGGGGGGTGTCTGGTGTCTAATAAAAGTCGGAGCTTCTGAATGTCTCCTTCCCATCATCTAAAACCTCCATGCTCAAATCTCAGTCTCAGTTTGCCTGGGCTCCCACTTCCCTCAAATATCTAGGTATCCACATCACAGCAGAGATGGGCACTCTCTATGATGCCAACTACAAACCACTTTTACATGACATACCATCCTTACTGGAGTTAGTACGATATCACCCTCATATCATGGCTTCAATGTAATGTTCTCCTGAAACTCACATATAGGATGCACGTGGTCCCAATAGCCCTGCCGGAAGCATTTTTTGCCTCTATACTGCCTCTGTTCTCTAAATTCCTCTGGAAGCAGAAGAAACTGGTAGGGATAAAAGACTGATTCAGTCTTTTATCCCTACCGTGGCTCCCTGAAACGCGTCTGGTACAGACTGCTTACTTGCACAGAGACCGGGACACATCAGAGCATTCTATTACCACAGCAGAGTCCCGAACAGTCACCGCTAATCAGCCGCAGACAGCACCGGCTCCCAGCGCTACAGCCAGCAACGTCATCTCACACCGGACCTCCATCCCTCTCCTGCTCCTGTTTCCCCATGCTGCCGGGTCACAGATGGCAGGCACCGGAGGACCTCCAGCGCTGACACGCGCATTCAAATTCAGAGGAGCCGGTAAGAGGCACATAGTGCCCGTTCTTCATTGACCTCTTCTTGTATTTTGTCCCCGTGCCGCCGGGGTATAGGAGAGCGCATCTTGCACAACTGTATATAACCTGATACGCCTGCAGCGCTATTACGCGCATCTATTTTAAGTAAACCCTGCGCAGACAGGGAAAGTGGTCTAATTTCTGAAAGCCTACAGCGCCGCCGAGCGCCAAAACTACTGTGGATTAACCCTATCAGTTCTATGTATGCTATGTGACTATTACAAGACTATTACTTTCATTACCTATCATCCACAGAAATAGGTCACCGTCATCCCCTGGACTATTGCTTGACACCTTCTCTCCCATATATCCCTCTAGTGCAATATTAGCCCCAATTGTATTTTACTCATTTTTTAATATATGGTTAATATTATTTGTGTGTCGTCCGAAGCAAGGGCATTGCCGAGGACCTCACTATGAAACTATTGTAATTAATGTAATCAAATAAATAGGGATCAACCGATATCGTTTTTTTAGGGCCGATAATCGGTGGAGGTTAGTGCCGATAGCCGATAACTTATACCGATATTCCGGTATAAGTTATCGGCTATTTATCCCCCCGCGACACCGCTGCAGATCATTGATTTAAAGTGGGCGATTTAAATCAATGAACTGTAGTGGCTTTTGCGGTGCCATAGGCCGCTGCCGCCACCCGCTTCTCTCCCCCTGCCTGTCCGGGGGTCCTGAGTCCTGTCACCGCCATCGCTCCCCCCACTTACGCACCGCGACCGCCCCCCCCCCCCGACCCGCCGCACCGCCCCCCCGACCCGCCGCACCGCGACCGCCCCCCCCGACCCACCGCAACGCGACCGCCCCCCCGACCCGCCGCACCGCGACCCCCCACCGCTCCGCCCCGGCCCCATTGCCTCATCCATCCCCGGTTTTATAATTACCTGTTCCCGGGGCCCGGGGTCCACTCTACGTCTGGCTCCGGTGGCGTCCTCCTGAGCTGTCACTGTGCGCACTGACGGTGACGTCGCACACGTCACGTCACTCGTCATTGCGCACAGTGTAACGCAGGACGCAGCAGGAGCCAGAAGTAGCATGGTCCCTGGGAACAGGTAATTATAAAATCGGGATGGGGGAGGCAATGGGGCCGGGTGGTGCGGTGGGGGTTGCGACGCGATGCGGTGGGTCGGGGGGGGGGGGGGGGGCGTCGCAGTGCATTGCGGCGGGTAGGGGGGCAGTGCGGGGGCGGGGCATTATCGGCTTATCGGCAAGGTAATTACCGATAATGCCCAAAATCGTGATTATCGGCTGATAATATCGGCCAAACAGATAATCGGTCGATCCCTACTAATAAATGTTTAATATTTGACACAACTCTTCATCTACTATCTCTTTAATATTCTATTCTTCATCTTTCATCTTATACCCCTAGCATGGCAGGACTGCTCCATTTATTTATGTATATACAGTTGGGATATACCCACAAATCTTAGGTACTGGGGTCTGCAGTCACTGTTCTATGATTGCTGTATTGTGAATTAAAACCAATAATATTGACCCCCTCTACTAGTTTTCGGTCAAACATGCCCTAGGTAGATTAACTCATCATTAGGTGCCAGACAATCAGCCAATCTCTCCTGCCTGTTTAGTAGTCCAATGCACAGGTATGTCTTAACATTACCTGTGCTCCTATGATCCAAAGGGTTCATCCGCCATCCTTCAGGTGTGTAACGTCATCTGCAGCTATCATATCTTTTTTTTTTCTTTATGTAACTTTTTAGTCTCCAAAAGGGTGGTACACTAGGCCAGAAGGGCCTCCCCTATAACATCAATAAAGGAATAATCCAAGACAAAACATTCCATTTAAGAGAAATAAAACAATACAGCAATCTCCTCAACAACAACTTGATGAAATATAATCGCCACTCTCTTCCCTATTCCACCCCTCTGAAGACATATAAATAACCAACCCCAATCCCTAACCCCCCCCCCCCATGCCCAGTTAGGCCCCGAAAAAAAAAACCACCCCAAACCCCTCTTCTCCCTCAGCACTAGGTCCAGCTTATCATATATCGCAAAGAAAAAGGAGGACGCTAGGACCTAATCTCATACTTGCTTAACTCATAAAGAGCATCATTATATAAAAGCTTGTCAGGGAAAACCCTCTATATTCTGACGTCTCACAGAATTCCCTCCAGGCATACCATGTTTGCTGAAACTGTTCACCGGCATCATGGATAAAAGAAGTCAAATTTTAAAGAGTCATTAAATCATTTAACTTGGAAACCCAGAGAGACAAAGATGGAGCATTAGATTTTTTTTTACAAAGAATTGGAACACAGGCTCTAGCGGACATAACTAGAAACCTCAAAAGAGGCTTCTTATATATCTTAATGGGTACCTCACAGTGATGGAGAAGAAAAAGAGCTGGAGACAGATCTATTTTCATGCCTGTTGCAGCCTTTATGATTCGTGTTACCCCCTCCCAAAATTGGGTCAACAGAGGACATGACCAAAAAAGCCCTCTGCGTCCCCACAACGCCAGAAAGCAGACTCTACATGTGACCACATGGCATGAGGTTGAGTTGGCACTCTGTACCACCTAGATAAGATTTTATATCTAGCTTCCTAGGAGTGGGAACTAATCGTGGACTGGTGTAAAACTGAGACCTCTGCACGGGGTCAGAGAGATCTGTAGGTCCACCTCCCACTTAGAAATAAAACTCAGGGGTCCCCGGTCCGGTGAAACATCAACACCTCATAAATTCTGGACACCGAGTGTCTCACGGAGCCATCCCCTGAGCAAAGCACCTCCATCACTGTTAATAGGGAAACAAATGCAGAAGGCAAGGGAAAAGTCAACAAACAATGGCGCAATTAGGCAGTCCTCCATTATCCCAGCGGGCATGGGTCCACCACCTCCATCGAAGCGGAGCTGGTCAACCAATCCTGTTCGTGCAAAAGATGTCCAACCCGAAATTTACCCGCTGTTATCCAGGCTTGAAAGACCGGGTCATTCAAGCTCGGGGAGAATGAAGGACTGCCCAACACTGGCGTGATAAGGGAATTTGTAGTAAACAAACAAACCCTGCTTTTTCTATCTGCGCATGCCCCCAATGTGGGACCCAAAATGGGGGTCAAACGCAATGGCCGTACTTTGTTGGTAGGACACAAGGCAAACAGCAAAGCAGGATTTTAGTAAATGATTGTTCTAGCTCCACCCATGGCTTGCTGTGAGCATGGCAACACCAGTCAACCCCTCGTGTTAACAATACAGCTTAAAAATAGGACCGCATGTCCAGAAAGCCAATCCCTCCAGCCGCCTTTGGGCTACAGAGAGCAGCCCTTTTCAATCTCACCACTTTCCCTCCCCATACAAACTTATTTTGAAGAGATTCAAGAGCAGAATTGGGAGTCATTGGAAAGCGTGAAGAAATTTTGGTAAGATCATCATCTTCTAAGGGATACATTTAATGGCTCTGATTTAGAATAGTTTATCTTAAAATTCGGGAGCTTTGAAAAACATTCCAGTTCTTTCATAAGGACAGGATGGGAAATCCGTGGTTTGGTGATTAAAAACAAAAGGTCATCAGCATAGCCCCTTAAGGACGCAGGACGTAAATGTACGTCCTGGTGAGGTGGTACTTAACGCACCAGGACGTACATTTACGTCCTGTGCATAACCGCGGGCATCGGAGCGATGCCCGTGTCATGCGCGGCTGATCCCGGCTGCTGATCGCAGCCAGGGACCCGCCGGCAATGGCTGACGCCCGCGATCTCGCGGGCGTCCGCCATTAACCCCTCAGGTGCCGGGATCAATACAGATCCCGGCATCTGCGGCAGTTCGCGATTTAAATGAACGATCCGATCGCCCGCAGCGCTGCTGCGGGGATCCGATCATTCAGAACGCCAGACGGAGGTCCCCTCTCCTTCCTCTGTCCGGCTCCCGGCGTCTCCTGCTCTGGTCTGTGATCGAGCAGACCAGAGCAGGAGATGACCGATAATACTGATCTGTTCTATGTCCTATACATAGAACAGATCAGTATTAGCAATCATGGTATTGCTATGAATAGTCCCCTATGGGGACTATTCAAGTGTAAAAAAAAATGTAAAAAAATGTAAAAGTAAAAGTAACAAAAAAGTGAAAAATCCCCTCCCCCAATAAAAAAGTAAAACGTCCGTTTTTTCCTATTTTACCCCCAAAAAGCGTAAAAAACTTTTTTTATAGACATATTTGGTATCGCCGCGTGCGTAAATGTCCGAACTATTAAAATAAAATGTTAATGATCCCGTACGGTGAACGACGTGAACGAAAAAAAAAAAAAAGTCCAAAATTCCTACTTTTTTAATACATTTTATTAAAAAAAAAATTATAAAAAATGTATTAAAAGTTTTTTATGTGCAAATGTGGTATAAAAAAAAGTACAGATCATGGCGCAAAAAATGAGCCCCCATACCGCCACTTATACGGAAAAATAAAAAAGTTAGAGGTCATCAAAATAAAGGGATTATAAACGTACTAATTTGGTTAAAAAGTTTGTGATTTATTTTAAGCGCAACAATAATATAAAAGTATATAATAATGGGTATCATTTTAATCGTATTGACTCTCAGAATAAAGAACACATGTCATTTTTACCATAAATTGTACGGCGTGAAAACAAAACCTTCCAAAATTAGCAAAATTGCGTTTTTCGTTTTAATTTCCCCACAAAAATAGTGTTTTTTGGTTGCGCCATACATTTTATGATATAATGAGTGATGTCATTACAAAGGACAACTGGTCGCGCAAAAAACAAGCCCTCATACTAGTCTGTGGATGAAAATATAAAAGAGTTATGATTTTTAGAAGGCGAGGAGGAAAAAATGAAAACGTAAAAATTAAATTGTCTGAGTCCTTAAGGCCAAAATGGGCTGAGTCCTTAAGGGGATAGGATGCCTTATCTGTATCCTTGCAATATCAGGCGACCACCTGATTTTACACTAGTGGTCCCATGGTGAGAATAAAAATCAGTGGGGACAGGGGACACCCCTGTCCAGTGCCGTTATGTATTGAGAAGTCCCCTGAGAGTATGTGGTTCATCCTTACACATGCTGTTGGTGAGGAGTATAGAGCCATTATCCAATTTAAAAACACGACTGTATAAATCTGAGTGTCTCTTCCCAAAAAAAAAATTAAAAAAATGAACACGATCAAATGCCTTTTCGGCGTCTGTTGAAAGTAACATGGCAGGTATAGCTGCCGATTTTGCAATGTGGATCCGGATTAATTGCTTTCATGGTATTATCCCATGCTTCCCTCTCATCATAAACCCTGCTTGGTCTGAGTGAACTACTCCCATAAGCGTCGCCAGTACCTTTAGCAAAAAGATTTAGGTCCACATTAAGCAGGAATATAGGGCAAAACCCAGCACATGTGGACGTATCCTTTCCCTGTTTTGGTAACACCACCACGTGAGCACGCGTAGAATCAGCTGGTAAGTTGGTTCCCTTAGCCAGTGCATTAAAAGCCCGTAGAAAGTGTGGTGAGAGAATATCAAGAAAAGTCTGATAGTATCCCAGGGGAACATTTAACTGAGAAAATTCAACTGCCCTTTGTAATTCTTCTGCAGATATCGGATTCTCCAAGTTGATTACATCCTCTTCACAAAGAGGAAGCATACCCGAAGAAGCAATATAGTCTTGTACTATATCCCGAAAATTAGGGATTTCCATAGAGAGATGCACCACAGAGTGTGAGCGAGTGCCTATAGAAGGTATATAAGATCTTGCTTGTTGTTTTTGTAGTGCCCCCGGCAGGGTCCTCCCACATTTATTTCCGTACTCATAAAATTGCCGTCTGCATTTTGTAAGCGTAGCTTTGGCCTTATCCAGCATCAGAGAGCGGACCTCCTGCCTCTTCTGAGCTAATTCCCCTCTGATTCTTACCAATGCATGATCCGAGAAACTTATGGTATTAATAGTAACGCATTGTAATATCTGGAGGTTGTGATGCTTCAGAAAAAAAATATCTAACCTAGAGTACATATCATGTATCGTAGAATATAAAGAATAATTACGCTCTCCAGGATGTCAAATGCGCCACGCGTCCATAAATCGATGTTCATGGAGAAGTGTACCAATACGCCTCAACGTTGAAAGTCTGACTCGTGAGGCTCAAGAGCTACATTAAAATCTCCCCCCAGAATCAGGGTACCCTCCCCAAATTCACTCAGACTCCAGTGCAGAGGCCTATGCACATGATATGATACATATGTACTCTAGGTTAGATTATTTTTTTCTGAAGCATCATGACCTCAAGATAATGCAATGCGCTACTATTGATACGATAAGTTTCTCAGATCATGCATTGGTAACCATCACTATTCTGATTCCCTCTTCATATGTGCTGCAGTGGCAATGGAGAATGAATCCATCCCTTCTGAATGATGTAGTGGTGGTGGAAGATATTAAATCCACCCTGGACAATTCTTTTAAGAAAAATGTAACAGAAAATGTCCCTACTCAAGGGAAGCTCATAAATGCATGGTTAGGCATATATTAGTGAAGCATGGTGTCCGTATTAAAAGAGCTAGGGCAGCCCAGCTTTCCGGCTGTTGGCACAGTTGAGAGAGCTTTATGTGCGGCATAAAATGTCCCCGACAGATAGGCCACATGTGGGTGTTTTGTTTTTTGCATTTATGTCAGAAGCGCTGTAATGATCAGCCACCCCTGTGCAAATCATCAATTTAGGCCTCAAATGTATATGGTGCGCTCTCACTCCTGAGCCTTGTTGTGTGCTCGCAGATCGCTTTACGTCCACATATTGGGTATTTCCGTACTTAGGAGAAATTGTGTTTCAAATTTTGGGGTCTTTTTTTCCCTTTTACTTCTTGTGTAAATAAAAAGTATGGGGCAACACCAGCATGTTAGTGTAAAAACTTTTCCTTTTCATAAGGGGTAATAGAAGAAAAAGCTACCAACATTTTTAAGGCAATTTCTCCCGAGTCTGGAAATACCTCATATGTGGCCCTAAACTGTTGCCTTGAAATATGACAAGGCTTAGATTTGAGAGAGTGCCATGTGCATTTGAGACCTAATTTCGGGATTTTTAGATATGCAATAGGCTGGAGGCACGCATCTACAACTTCCAGCATGCTCAGACAGCCGTTTGCAAGATCTGCGTAGTTATGCAAGATCTGGAGGGCTACAGTTTATAGACCACCGTACGGTGATCTGCAAACTGTAGCCCTCCAGATCTTGCAAAACTATAAATCTCAGCATGCGAAGACAACAAACGGCTGTCTGGGCATGATTGGATTTGTAGTTTTGCAAGATCTGGACAGCCACAGTTTAGAGACCACTGCACAGTGATCTCCAAACTCTGGCCCTTCAGATCTTGCAAAACTACAAATCCCAGCATATCCAGAGAGTAAATGGCTGTCTGGACATGCTGGGAGTTGTAGTTTTGAAAAATCTGGAGGGCCACAGTTTAGAGACTACGCACAGTTGTCTCCAAACTGTGGCTCCCAGATCTTTGAGGACCTCTTCCGCATCAACGACGCCTCCTGTCAGGATGGCAGTGCCGCTGATCTTTGCCTGCCAGGGTTGAGCTGCCTGCCGCTGATCTTTACCCTCCCCTGCTCTTCCTGGACTACCAGTGGAGGGACTAAATTTTGCCCCCGCTCCCTCCTGACTAACCAATGCCAAGGATAGGAGGGGTGGCACCCCTACCACCTCACTCCAATCCCTTCAGGGTAATAGGTGCTGTCTCAGACAGCACCGGTCACCCTTATTTTCCGATCCATTGGGTCACCAGCTTGGCCCTGAAAAACAGCGATTGCTGTTATGGGTGGGTCTCAGGCCACCCCTAGGCGATGTGCCGGGAAAAAAAGCAGCCTATAGTGAAATAATGTCATACATGCCATTCCTGGTATTAACTAGCTGAGTACCCGGTGCTGCCCAGTTTTTCCTACCTTATCCTTGTGGGGGAGGAAAAGTAACATAGGAGGAAGCTTTTGTCCTCATATCCCATCCTTAAATCCTGACCCCATATCCCCTCCTCATATGCTGACCCCAAATCCCTTCCTCCTATTCCAACCTCATATCCTGTCACCATATCTTGTCCCCATATCCTGACCTCCATATTCTGTCCTTATATCCCATCCCTATATCCTGTCCCCATATCTCGTCCCCATATCCCAACCTCATATCCTGTCCTCATATCCTGACCTCATATCCCGTCCTCAGATCCCGTCCAGATATCTCGTCTCCATTTTCCGACCTCGTATCCTGCCCTCATATCTCGACCTCATATCCTGTCCCCATATCCCGACCTCATATCCCATCCCCATATGCCGACCTCATATGCCGACCCATATCCTGTCCTTATATCTAATCCTCATTTCTAATCCTCATATCTTGTCCTCAGGGGGGGCTGCGTTGTGGTTAAGATATTGTAAGCTGAAAATAAAAGGGGTGTGGCTTAAATGGTGGGCGTGTCTAGTGCAAGATGGGGCATGGAATGTGGCCTGCCAGCCGGACTGACGCATTTTTCAGGAGATGCAGAGCGGAGATTGTGGAGTAAGGTACCAGAAGTCCTATATACATGCATGGGAATTGAAACAAAATCCCCATCCTTCACATATCGGGGTAGGGGTTAATTTAACTATTATATATTTTTATTTGACATATAAGTAACATGTGACCAAGTATTATTTTTACTGGATTTTAACCGGTTGCTGTCTAAGGACGAGCCGGCTTGTCATGAGACCGCAAGCGGTGTATGACTCAGGCTGCATCATAACGGCCGGCCACCAGCTGATTCCTGTAGCTGGGGGCTGCCGTTATTAACCGACATAGCCGCAGGCGGCTATTAACCCTTTAGATCGCCTCTGTCAAAGTTGACAGCAGCGTCTAAAGGGACATTTAAACCATCACTGGTGGTCCAGTGTAGTGGATTGCCCCCCCCCCCCCCCCCGGAGTGCAATACACTGTGGGCGTACCCGTAGGGCTTGCCTCCCCTTCTGAGGCTGTCCCGGCTCTGTGATTGATATGGCAGAGTTTTCACACCAGCCAGGTGTGAGGGGCTGAGGGATAGATGACAGCGCTGTCCACAAGCTGGATGGGTAACTTTTATTCACATGTAATGCGTTTCAAGGACGCTCCGTCCTTTTCCTCAGACATGCTAAATATACATAAAAACAACACATATATACTCATTTGGTTATAGGAACCGGAAATGACATCACAAATTAATTTGCATAAAATGACGTTTTTCCATGTGATCCAAGATAATATAAAAAAAAATTCTTTAAAAATTCTTTATATACATGGATAAATAAATAAATAAGACTCCGAACCTACCATTGAAATGTTTTATCTATTGTCTCATTTAATCCCCTTGGCTACAAGGAGTTAAGGGAATAAATCCAAAAGGATTCCCTATTCACTAATTTTTGAAAGCGGTCATCATATTCTAAAGGGATACTTTCCAAGATAGTTAGTTTCAAACAATTGTGGTTACTGTTGTGTAAAGCTGTGGTGTGTCTTGATACACTATGTAGTATAACATTGTTTTTGATATTATATCTATGTTTATTTATGCGGGCACGTACAGTTTGTACCGTGCGGCCCACATACTGAAGCCCACACTCACATGTAAGGAGATAAATAACAAAGGAATCGGAGCAGTTTAATTTTTCTTTCAAAGAAAAAACTTTGCCTGTAGAGAAAGATGTTACTGAATCACAGGGAGGAAACGCAATCCATTCGCAGCACAGACAGCGTTTTTTAGCGCAGCGGAATGTACCAATCATGGTAGGTTTACAAATATTTGGTTTGATAATTTTATTTTTTAGTTTGCTTGGGGATAAATGATTTCTTGATGTTTTTGCTCGTCTGAATGTTAGGGTAGGACGTTTTGGGATTAATGATTTTAAAATAGGATCCGTCATAATAATTGGCCAGTGTTTATTTAATATGTTTCTTATTTTGTTTGTGGCATTGTTAAAAGTAGTAATAAAATGTAATTTGGGTGTATTTTTTTGTTTTTGTTTTACCTCATATTTAATTAAATCAGTCTGTTTTAGTCCCTCTACTCTTTTATATGCGTTTGTTAATATTTTTTGGGGTAATTTTTATCTTTAACCCCTTAACGATGCAGGACGTAAATGTACGTCCTGGTGATGTGGTACTTAACGCACCAGGATGTACATTTACGTCCTGAGCATAGCCGCTGGCATCGGAGCATAGCCGCTGGCATCGGCATCATGTGCGGCAGGTCCCGGCTGTGGATCGCAGCCAGGAACCAGCCGGTAATGGCGGACACCCGCAATCCCGCGGATGTCCGCCATTAACCCCTCAGATGCGTGATCAATGCAGATCACGGCATCTGCAGCATCGCGGTCACTTAACAGGACGATCGGATCGCCCGCAGCGCTGCCACGGCGATCCGATCATCCTGCACGGCAGATGGAGGTCCCCTCACCTGCCTGTGCTGCCTTCCGGGAGTCTTCTGCTCTGATCTGCCTTCCTGCAGACCAGAGCAGAAGATGACCGATAATGCTGATCAGTGCTATGTCCTATACATAGCACTGAACAGGATTAGCAATCGAATGGTTTCTATAAATAGTCCCCTATGAGTGTAAAAATAGAAGTAAAAAAAATTAAGTAAAAAAAAATGTGAAAAACCCCCTCCCCCAATAAAAACGTAAATTTCCCCATTTTCCCTATTTTACCCCCAAAAAGTGTAAAAAATATTATTTTATATACATATTTGGTATCGCCGCATGAGTAAATATCCGATCTATTAAAATAAAATTTAAATGATCCCGTACGGTGAACGGCGTGAACGTAAAAAAAAAAAATGTCCAAAATAGCTGCTTTTTATAACATTTTATTCCCAAAAATAATTATAAAAAAATGTTAAAAAAAGTTTTTTATAAGCAAATATGGTATTAATAAAAAGTACAGATCACGGCGCAAAAAATGAGCCCTCATACCACCGCTTATACAGAAAAATGAAAAATTTATAGGTCTTCAAAATAGGGGGATTTTAAACGTACTAATTTGGTTAAAAAGTTTGCGATTTTTTTTAAGCGCAACAGTAATAGAAATGTGTACAATCATGGGTATCATTTTAATTGTATTGACCCAGAGAATAAAAAAGACATGTCATTTTTACCATAAATTGTACGGCGTGAAAACAAAACCTTCCAAAATTTGCAAAATTGCGGTTTTCTTTTTAATTTCCTCACACAAATAGTATTTTTTTGGTTGCGCCATACATTTTATGGTAAAGTGAGTGATGGCATTACAACGGACAACTGGTCGCGCAAAAAACAAGCCCTCATACTAGTCTGTGGATGAAAATATAAAAGAGTTATGATTTTTTGAAGGGGAGGAGGAAAAAACAAAAGCGTAAAAATAAAATTGTCCTTAAAGGGGTATTCCGCCCCTAGACATTTTATCCCCTATCCAAAGGATAGGGGATAAGATGTCAGATCGCCGCGGTCCCGCTGCTGGGGACCCCCGGGATCCCCGCTGCGGCACCGCGCTATCATTACAGCACAGAGCGAGTTCGCTCAGTGCGTAATGACGGGCGATACAGGGGACGGAGCCGCGTGACGTCATGGCGCCGCCCCTCGTGACATCACGGCCCGTCCCCTTAATGCAAGTCTATGGGAGGGGTCGTGACAACCGCCACGCCCCCTCCCATAGACTTGTATTGAAAGGGGCGGGCCGTGACATCACGAGGGGCGGGGCCGTGACTTAACGATGCTCCGGCCCCTGTACCGCCCATCATTACGTGCAGAGCGAACTCTCTCTGTGCTGTAATGATAGCGCGGTGCTGCAGCGGGGATCCCAGGGCTCCCCAGCAGCGGCACCGCGGCGATCTGACATCTTATCCCCTATCCTTTGGATAGGGGATAAAATGTCTAGGGGCGGAATACCCCTTTACGGTCCAAATGGGCTGAGTCCTTAAGGGGTTAAAACGCTTATATAACATTTTTGATTGTTCTTTAAAATCCTCGGAGGAAGTAAAATTTTTTTCTTATCCTCCGCTACTGTCCGTAGGGTATATTTATAAGCCACTTAGAATAATGACAACTATCAAAGCCAAGGAAACTATTTACATCTACCTTTTTAAAGTGTTTTTTTGTACATATTTTAGAATCCACATTTGTGAAAATTTCCAGATCGAGAAAAACTGTAGAATTAAAAGAAAATTTCATAGTGAAATTAACCCCTTAAGGACCAGGCCATTTTACACCTTAAGGACCGGAGCGTTTTTTGCAATTCTGACCACTATCACTTTAAACATTAATAACTCTGGAATGCTTTTAGTTATCATTCTGATTCCGAGATTGTTTTTTCGTGACATATTCTACTTTAACATAGTGGTAAAATTTTATGGTAACTTGCATCCTTTCTTGGTGAAAAATCCCAAAATTTTATGAAAAAAATGAAAATTTTGCATTTTTCTAACTTTGAAGCTCTCTGCTTGTAAGGAAAATGGATATTCAAAATATATTTTTTTTGGGTTCACATATACAATATGTCTACTTTATGTTTGCATCATAAAATGTATGAGTTTTTACTTTTGGAAGACACCAGAGGGCTTCAAAGTTCAGCAGCAATTTTCCGATTTTTCACAAAATTTTCAAACTCGATATTTTTCACAGACCAGTTCAGGTTTGAAGTGGATTTGAAGGGCCTTCATATTAGAAATACCCCATAAAAGACCCCATTATAAAAACTACACACCCCAAAGTATTCAAAATGACATTCAATAAGTGTTTTAACCCTTTAGGTGTTTCACAGGAATAGCCTCAAAGTGAAGGAGAAAATTCAAAATCTTAATTTTTTACACTCGCATGTTCTTGTAGACCCAATATTTGAATTTTTGCAAGGAATAAAAAGGAGAAAATTTTTACTTGTATTTGAAACCCAATTTCTCTCGAGTAAGGACATACCTCATATGTCTATGTTAATTGTTTGGCGGGCGCAGTAGAGGGCTCAGAAGGGAAGGAGCGACAAATGGTTTTTGGGGGGCATGCCGCATTTAGGAAGCCCCTATGGTGCCAGGACAGCAAAAAAAACACATGGCATACCATTTTGGAAACAAGACCCCTCAGGGAACGTAACAAGGGGTAAAGTGAACCTTAATACCCTACAGGTGATTCACGACTTTTGCATATGTAAAAAAACTATATACATTTTTTTCCTAAAATGCTTGGTTTCCCAAAAATTTTACATTTTTAAAAAGGGTAATAGCAGAAAATACCCCCCAAAATTTGAAGCCCAATTTCTCCCGATACAGAAAACACCTCGCATGGGGATGAAAAGTGCTCTGCTGGCGCACTACAGGTCTCAGAAGAGAAGGAGTCACATTTGGCTTTTTTGAAGGAAATTTTGCACTGGGGGCATGCCGCATTTAGGAAGCCCCTATGGTGCCAGAACAGCAAAAAAAAAAAACACATGGCATACCATTTTGGAAACAAGACCCTTCAGGGAACGTAACAAGGGGTAAAGTGAACCTTAATACCCTACAGGTGATTCACGACTTTTGCATATGTAAAAAAACTATATACATTTTTTTCCTAAAATGCTTGGTTTCCCAAAAATTTTACATTTTTAAAAAGGGTAATAGCAGAAAATACCCCCCAAAATTTGAAGCCCAATTTCTCCCGATACAGAAAACACCTCGCATGGGGATGAAAAGTGCTCTGCTGGCGCACTACAGGTCTCAGAAGAGAAGGAGTCACATTTGGCTTTTTTGAAGGAAATTTTGCTCTGGGGGCATGCCGCATTTAGGAAGCCCCTATGGTGCCAGAACAGCAAAAAAAAAAAACACATGGCATACCATTTTGGAAACTAGACCCCTCGGAGAACGTAACAAGGGGTAATGTGAACCTTAATGCCCTACAGGTGTTTCACGACTTTTGCATATGTAAAAAAAAAAAAAAAATTTTTACCTAAAATGCTTGTTTTCCCAAAATGTTTACATTTTTAAAAAGGGTAATAGCAGAAAATACCCCCCAAAATTTGAAGCCCAATTTCTCCCGATTCAGAAAACACCCCATATGGGGGTGAAAAGTGCTCTGCTGGCGCACTACAGGTCTCAGAAGATAAGGAGTCACATTTGGCTTTTTGAAAGCGAATTTTGCTCTGGGGGCATGCCGCATTTAGGAAGCCCCTATGGTGCCAGGACAGCAAAAAAAAAAACACATGGCATACCATTTTGGAAACTAGACCCCTCGGGGAACGTAACAAGGGGTAGTTTGAACCTTAATACCCTACAGGTGTTTCACGACTTTTGCATATGTAAAAAAATATATATTTTTTTTACCTAAAATGCTTGTTTTCCCAAAAATTTTACATTTTTAAAAAGGGTAATAGCAGAAAATACCCCCCAAAATTTGTTAGGCAATTTCTCCCGAGTACGGCGATACCCCATATGTGACCCTAAACTGTTGCCTTGAAATACGACAGGGCTCCAAAGTGAGAGCGCCATGCGCATTTGAGGCCTAAATTAGGGACTTGCATAGGGGTGGACATAGGGGTATTCTACGCCAGTGATTCCCAAACAGGGTGCCTCCAGCTGTTGTAAAACTCCCAGCATGCCTAGACAGTCAACGGCTATCTGGCAATACTGGGAGTAGTTGTTTTGCAACAGCTGGAGGCTCCGTTTTGGAAACAGTGGCGTACCAGACGTTTTTCATTTTTATTGGGGAGGGGAGGGGGGCTGTATAGGGGTATGTGTATATGTAGTGTTTTTTACTTTTTATTTTATTTTGTGTTAGTGTAGTGTAGTGTTTTTAGGGTACAGTCGCACGGGCAGGGGGTTCACAGTAGTTTCTCGCTGGCAGTTTGAGCTGCGGCAGAAATTTTGCCGCACTTCAAACTTGCAGCCCGATACTTACTGTAATCCTCCGCCCATGTGAGTGTACCCTGTACATTCACATTGGGGGGGGGGGGGGGGGAACATCCAGCTGTTGCAAAACTACAACTCCCAGCATGTACGGTCTATCAGTGCATGCTGGGAGTTGTAGTTTTGCAACAGCTGGAGGCACACTGGTTGTGAAACACTGAGTTTGGTAACAAACTCAGTATTTTGCAACCAGTGTGCCTTCAGCTGTTGCAAAAGCTACAACCCCCAGCATGTACGGACAGCGGAAGGGCATGCTGGGTCTTGTAGTTATGCAACAGCTGGAGGCATACTACTTTGGCTGGGGATGCTGGGGATTGTAGTTATGCAACAGCTGGAGACACACTGGTTTGCTACTTAACTCAGTGTGCCTTCAGCTGTTGCAAAACTACAACTCTCAGCAGTCACCGACAGCCAACGGGCATGCTGGGAGTTGTAGTTATGCAACCACCAGATGCACCACTACAACTCCCAGCATGCACTTTAGCTGATTGTGCAAGCTGGGAGTTGTAGTTACACAACAGCTGAAGGTACACTTTTCCATAGAAAGAATGTGCCTCCAGCTGTTGCAAAACTACAAGTCCCAGCATGCCCATAAGGGAATGCTGGGAGTTGTGGTGGTCTGCCTCCTGCTGTTGCATAACTACAGCTCCCAGCATGCCCTTTTTGCATGCTGGGAGCTGTTGCTAAGCAACAGCAGGAGGCTGTCACTCACCTCCAACGATCCTCGCTGCACAGGTCAGTCCCTCGTCGTCGCCGCCGCTGCTCCTTGGGCCCCGATCCCAACAGGGGCGCCGGGGGTCGGGGTCCCCAGCACCCGGGGTGCACGTCCCGCACCCGCTCACGTCCTCCGGAAGAGGGGCGGAGCGGGTTGCGGGAGTGACACCCGCAGCAGGCGCCCTGATTGGTCGGCCGGTAATCCGGCCGACGAATCAGGGCGATCGTGAGGTGGCACCAGTGCCACCTCACCCCTGCTGGCTCTGGCTGTTCGGGGCCGTCTCTGACGGCCCCGATCAGCCAATAATTCCGGGTCACCGGGTCACTGGAGACCCGATTGACCCGGAATCCGCCGCAGATCGCTGGACTGAATTGTCCAGCAATCTGCGGCCATCGCCGACATGGGGGGTCATCATGACCCCCCTGGGCGATATGCCCCGATGCCTGCTGAACGATTTCAGCAGGCATCGGGGACCATCTCCGCTCCAAATGGTTGCGGGGGGCCGGTAAAACACATGACGTTCTCATACGTCATGTGTCCTTAAGGACTTGGAAATGGAGACGTATGAGAACGTCATGTGTCCTTAAGGGGTTAAGACCCCAATCATTTTTGTTTAAAAATTCAACAAATTCAAAAGCTTCTTCCCGTGACCCCTTCCACAAAATAAACAGATCATCTATAATTCTCTTAAAATACATAATATTACTATTAAAATACCAGGGAGACTGTGCGATGGACACACTCTCAAATAGACCCATATATAAATTTGCATAGCTTGGTGCGAAACTTGTGCCCATCGCACAGCCTCTCGTCTGGCGATAGACCACATTTGGCTTACAAATATCCCCTACGGACAGTACCAGAGGATAAAAAAAAATTGTACTTCCTCCGAGGATTTTAAAGAACAATCAAAAATTACATATAAGTGTTTTAAAGAAAAAAAAATACCCTAAAAGAATATTAACAAACACATATAAAAGAGTAGAGGGACTAAAACAGACTGATTTAATTAAATATGAGCTAAAACAAAAACAAAACAATACACCCAAATTTAATTTTATTACTACTTTTAACAATGCCACAAACAAAATAAGAAACATATTAAATAAACACTGGCCAATTATTATGACGGATCCTATTTTAAAATTATTAATCCCAAAACGTCCTACCCTAACATTCAGACGATCAAAAACATTAAGAAATCATTTAGCCCCAAGCAAACTAAAAAATAAAATTATCAAACCAAATTTTTGTAAACCTACCATGATTGGTACATTCCGCTGCGATAAAAAACGCTGTCTGTGCTGCGAATGGATTGCATTTCCTCCCTGTGATTCAGTAACATCTTTCTCTACAGGCAAAGTTTTTTCTTTGAAAGAAAAATTTAACTGCTCCGATTCCTTTGTTATTTATCTCCTTACATGTGAGTGTGGGCTTCAGTATGTGGGCCGCACGGTACAAACTGTACGTGCCCGCATAAATAAACATAGATATAATATCAAAAACAATGTTATACTACATAGTGTATCAAGACACACCACAGCTTTACACAACAGTAACCACAATTGTTTGAAACTAACTATCTTGGAAAGTATCCCTTTAGAATATGATGACCGCTTTCAAAAATTAGTGAATAGGGAATCCTTTTGGATTTATTCCCTTAACTCCTTGTGGCCAAGGGGATTAAATGAGACAATAGATAAAACATTTCAATGATAGGTTCGGAGTCTTATTTATTTATTTATCCATGTATATAAAGAATTTTTAAAGAAAAGTTTTTTTTTTATATTATCTTGGATCACATGGAAAAACGTCATTTTATGCTAATTAATTTGTGATGTCATTTCCGGTTCCTATAACCAAATGAGTATATATGTGTTGTTTTTATGTATATTTAGCATGTCTGAGGAAAAGGACGGGGCGTCCTTGAAACGTGTTACATGTGAATAAAAGTTACCCATACTTAGCTTGTGGACAGCGCTATCATCTATCCCTCATCCCCTCACACCTGGCTGGTGTGAAAACTCTGCCGTTCTTATTCCCACGCTGTTGCCTGGGCGGGATATAGCTGCAGTCCACATCGGATTGTTGTGCCTCTATCCTAGCACAACTATATCTGGTGAGTCCTTTCATTAAAGGGTCCCCCCCTTTTTTTACCGTCAAATCGTTCTACACATTGGAGCATTCTGTTTTCTTCTTCTTCTTCTGTGATTGATATAGCCTGGCTAAACCACATTGATCTGTATGAGGAATCTACCGATTCCTCCTAAAAGTCCCCTAAGGGAACTAAAAGTGTAAAAAAAAAAAAAAAGTTTTAAAAAACACCCATTAACCACTTCCATATTAAAAGTTTGAATCACCCCCTTTTCCAAAATTCCATATAAGAAATACGTAAACATAATAAAAATAAACATATGTGGTATTACCGCGTGTGTAAATGTCCGAACTATAAAACATAATGTTAATTAAACTTCACAATCAATAGCATACACCATGGGTGTCAAACATGCGGCCCACAATGAATATCTTTCTGGCCCGGCAAAGATATTCATTGCTCTGGTTACCTGGAAACGGGCAGAGATAAAATAAAAAAGTCAGAGGCTGTCCAGGAGCGGTTGAAGGATGGTGGAGGCAGTCCAAGAGAAGTTGGAGGCAGTCCAGTAGCTGACAAGCGGTCCAGAAGAGGATGGAGGCTGTCAGAGGCAGTCAAGGAGCTGTTGGAGGCGGTCCAGGAGAGGATGGAGGTGCGTAGAGGTCAACGTCATGTCCTGATGTGACGTCATCAGGCTGCTCCTTAAAGGAGTTCTGACACATGCTGCGGACGGCACCATTGCGGCTATAGACACAGGACACCAGATTGACAAGGTGAGAAAAGTAAATATTAATGCTAATATTGTTGTTTGATTTATTTATTTTTTAAACAGGGAATGGGGTCTTGTGCAGGGGGGTCATGGGGGCAAAAGGGGCATGGGGTGTTGTCCAAAAGGGGCCTGGGGTCTTGTGACGGAGGGGCATGGGGTCTTGTGCAAAGGGGCATGGAGTCTTGTGAAGGGGGGTCATGGGGTCTTGTTAAGGGGGTCCTGGGGTGTTTTGCAGGGGGGCATGGGGTCTTGTGTAGGGTGAGCATGGGGTCTTGTGCAAAGGAGGGCATGGGTTTTTGTGCAGGGAGGCATGGGGTCTTGTGCAACGGGGCATGGAGTGTTGTACAAAAGGGGCATGGGGTCATGTGAAGGGGTCATGGGGTCATGTGAAGGGGTCATGAGGTGTTGTGCATGGAGGCATGGGGTCTTGTGTAGGGTGGGCATGGGATCTTGTGCAAAGGGGGCATGGGATCTTGTGTAGGGGGGCATGAGGTCTTGTGCAGGGGGGCATGGCTTGTTGTGCACAGGGGACATGGGGTGTTGTGCAGGGAGGGCATGGGGTCTTGTGCAGGGGGGGTTGGGTTATTGTACAGGGGGGTTGGGGTCTTGATACATATAGTAAAGTTAAATTATTTTTTTTTGATGCGGCCCACATAAACTTAAACCTTGTTTTTTTTGGCCCATGTTAACCTTTGGGTTTGATATGCTTGGCGTACACGTAAAAAAATTCAAAAGTCCAAAATTGCACTTTGCGTACCCGTATCAGATTTCTTGTTTCATTTTTAACAAGCCCTCTGCAAAATGAAAGAAGGGATCTGATTGGTTGCTATGGGCAACTCAGCAACTTTTCCTCTGCACAGGTTTTGATAAATCTCCCCCATGGTGTCATTTTTAACGAAAAGTGCACTACATAGAACCGGAAGCCCACAAAATGATCAAAAATTGCATTTTTGTTTTTCAATTTTGCCCCACAAATATTTTTTTTTTTGTGGTTTCGTCAAAAATGTTGTGGTGAAGTGATTGATGTCATTATAAAGTGCATTTGGTGGCGCAAAAAAAAAGCCCTCATATGGGTCTGTATGTGCAAAATTGGTTTTTAGAAGGTGATGAGGAAAAAACGAAAGTGCATAAATGGAAAAACCCTGTGTCCTTAAGGGGTTAAACAAAAACCCTGACCCTCGCAATAAGGGTAGGTTAGGGTTAAATTAACTATCCTATATTTTTTGTGAACAAAGTAACATGTGACCAAGTATCATCAAAATATCTCCAGCTGGAAGTTATGCAGTAACATATACCGTAATTCTCATAGACTTGTATGGGACTTTAAACAAAAACCTAAATTACCTATCCTATGTTTGTTGTTGACATACAAGTAACATGTATACCAAGTTTCATTTTAATATTTTTAGCCATTTGGTGATGCTGGAACATACATACATACACACACACACACACACACACACACACACACACACACATTGAGTTTCATATATATATATTTATATATATTTACCATGAATATACTCTGTTTTTGTTAATTATGGCATATGCACGCACGCTCCATATGAGCGTGCATATTATCATCTTTTACCATATAATACCATATTAAATACTTTTTAATTACTCTGTAAGATAATACCTCCCTAATTTCATTATACCATAAGGCTACGTTCACACAGGCAATGTCCACATGGAAAAATTCTGTGCAGACATTTCCCCGACAGCGGAACACTGGCAGAACAAGCCAGCGCTAGGACTGCTTGGAAATGCTGCATCTCCTAGATGGCAATGCATTTCTGTGCAGACTCTGCAGAAAGAATAGACACGCCCATTTTTTGCAGACTGCAAAATCAGGATTTGTGCAGCAGAAGCATCTGCAGTGGAAATTCCGCTGTGTAAACCATGCAGCAGAATCCCATTAATATCAATGCTCCGTGTGGAATTCCATTGTGTGAACATTTGTTTTTGATATCTGATTGTAGAATATATTATTTTGCTTTTTACACAACAGTACTCTACACTACACTAAATTGGGAAAAAAGAGGGCATCAAATGAGGGAAATAAAGTATGCAGCAAATAGTACTACACTAAATTGCCATACATTTACCATTGGTATATGATCGTTTTTTTAATACCATATAAGAGGTTCAAGCTAGGTACTAGGGATCGACCGATATCGTTTTTTAGGGCCGATACTGATAATCGGTGCAGGTTAGGGCCCATAGCCGATAACTTATACCGATATTCCGGTATAAGTTATCGGCTATTTACCCCCTGCGACACCGCTGCAGATCATTGATTTAAAGCGGGCGCTTTAAATCAATGATCTGCAGTGGCTTTTGCGGGGCCATAGGCTGCCGCCGCCACCCGCTTCTCTCCCCCTAGCTGTCAGGGTGGTCCGGGCCATCCATTCTTCCTTCCTGTAGTGTCCGGGGGCGTTCCGGGTGGAGGGTGAACCGGTCCGGGCTGTCCTTCTCCGGCGGTCATCTTCTCCACTCCTTATGCCAACAAATAATAAAGGATTTTGGTCCACAATGAAATAAAATAAAGTACCCGCCGCGCCACCCCCCGACCCGCCGCACCGCACCCCTGACCCACCGCACCGCGTCGGTATACCGGTATGGATTTTTGCCCATACCGCTATACCGGTCGGGCCCCTCCCCCACCCTCCGAGTCAATAAAAAAATTTAACTTACCCGTAATGGGGGTGGTCCGGGCCATCCATCCTTCCTGTAGTGTCCGGGGGCGTTCCGGGTGGAGGGTGAACCGGTCCGGGCTGTCCTTCTCCGGCGGTCATCTTCTCCACTCCTGGCAGGCTCCGGCCTAGTACGCTGCATAGACGCCACTGCGCAGTGACGCCCGTGCGCAGCGACGCACCTGACGTCACGGCGTAGC
>NW_026609039.1:0-43000 GCF_029499605.1 Hyla sarda | reverse complement strand
GCCAGTTATGCTAGCGAGCAAGCCAGATAAGAGAGCGAGCGAGCTAGGTATGAGAGCAAGCGAGCGAGCCAGATGTGAGAGAGAGACAGATAAGAGAGCAAGTCAGACAAGAGAGCAAGCGAGCGAGCAAGATATGCGAGCGAGCCAGATAAGAGAGCGAGCCAGACAAGAGAGCAAGCGAGCGAGCCAGATATGAGAGCAAGCGAGCAAGCCAGATGTGAGAGAGAGCGAGGCAGATAAGAGAGCGAGCCAGACAATTAAGCAAGCGAGCGAGCCAGATATGAGAGCAAGCGAGCGATCCAGATATGAGAGCGAGCCAGACATGAGAGCGAGCGAGCCAGATATGAGAGCAAGCGAGCGAGCCAGATATGAGAGCAAGCGAGCCAGCCAGATATGAGAGCGAGCGAGCCAGATAAGAGTGAGCAAGACAAGAGAGCAAGCGAGCTAGCCAGATATGAGAGCGAGCCAGACAAGAGAGCAAGCGAGCGAGCCAGATATGAAAGCAAGCGAGCGAGCCAGATATGCGAGCAAGCGAGTGAGCCAGAAATGAGAGCAAGCGAGCCAGCCAGTAATGAGAGCAAGCGAGCCAGCCAGATATGAGAGCGAGCGAGCCAGATAAGGGAGCGAGCAAGACAAGAGAGCAAGCGAACTAGCCAGATATGAGAGCAAGCGAGCGAGCCAGATTTGAGAGCGAGCGAGCCAGATATGCGAGCGAGCCAGATAAGAGAGCGAGCCAGACAAGAGAGCAAGCCAGATATGAGAGCAAGCGAGCGAGCCGGATATGAGAGCGAGCGAGCAAGCCAGATATGAGAGCAAGCGAGCGAGCCAGATTTGAGAGCGAGCGAGCCAGATTTGAGAGCGAGCGAGCCAGATATGTGAGCGAGCCATAAAAGAGAGCGAGACAGACAAGAGAGAAAGCGAGCGAGCCAGATATGAGAGCAAGCTAGCAAGCCAGAAATGAGAGCGAGCCAGATAAGAGAGCGAGCCAGACAAGAGAGCAAGCGAGCGAGCCAGATATGAGAGCAAGCGAGCCAGCTCTATGTGAGAGCGAGCGAGACAGATATGTGAGCGAGCCAGATAAGAGAGCGAGCCAGACAAGAGAGCAAGCGAGCCAGATATGAGAGCAAGCGAGCGAGCCAGATATGAGAGCAAGCAAGCCAGCCAGATGTGAGAGCGAGCGAGCCAGATATGCGAGCAAGCGAGCGAGCCAGAGATGAGAGCGAGCGAGCCAGACATGAGAGGAAGTGAGCGAGCCAGATATGAGAGCGAGCGAGCCAGATATGCTAGCAAGCAAGCCAGATAAGAGAGCGAGCCAGACAAGAGAGCAAGCGAGCGAGCCAGATATGAGAGCAAGCGAACGAGCCAGATGTGAGATCGAGACAGGTAAGAGAGCAAGCCAGACAAGAGAGCAAGCGAGCGAGCCAGATATGCTAGTGAGCAAGCCAGATAAGAGAGCGAGCCAGACAAGAGAGCAAGCGAGCGAGCCAGATATGAGAGCAAGCGAGCGAGCTAGATGTGAGAGCGAGCGAGCAAGATATGCGAGCGAGCCAGATAAGAGAGCGAGCCAGACAAGAGAGCAGCGAGCGAGCCAGATATGAGAGCAAGCGAGCAAGCCAGATGTGAGAGAGAGCGAGGCAGATAAGAGCGAGCCAGACAATTAAGCAAGCGAGCGAGCCAGACAAAAGAGCAGGCGAGCAAGCCAGATAAGAGAGCGAGCCAGACAAGAGAGCAAGCGAGCGAGCCAGATATGCTAGCGAGCAAGCCAGATAAGAGAGCAAGCGAGCTAGATATGAGAGCAAGCGAGCGAGCCAGATGTGAGAGAGAGACAGATAAGAGAGCAAGTCAGACAAGAGAGCAAGCGAGCGAGCAAGATATGCGAGCGAGCCAGACAAGAGAGCAGCGAGCGAGCCAGATATGAGAGCAAGCGAGCAAGCCAGATGTGAGAGAGAGCGAGGCAGATAAGAGAGCGAGCCAGACAATTAAGCAAGCGAGCGAGCCAGATATGAGAGAAAGCGAGCGATCCGGATATGAGAGCGAGCCAGACATGAGAGCGAGCGAGCCAGATATGAGAGCAAGCGAGCGATCCAGATATGAGAGCAAGCGAGCCAGCCAGATATAAGAGCGAGCGAGCCAGATAAGAGTGAGCAAGACAAGAGAGCAAGCGAGCTAGCCAGATATGAGAGCAAGCGAGCGAGCCAGATATGAGAGCAAGCAAGCCAGCCAGATGTGAGAGCGAGCGAGCCAGATATGCGAGCAAGCGAGTGAGCCAGACATGAGAGCGAGCGAGCCAGATATGAGAGCAAGCGAGCGAGCCAGATATGAGAGCAAGCGAGCCAGCCAGATATGAGAGCGAGCGAGCCAGATAAGAGTGAGCAAGACAAGAGAGCAAGCGAGCTAGCCAGATATGAGAGCGAGCGAGACAAGAGAGCAAGCGAGCGAGCCAGATATGAAAGCAAGCGAGCGAGCCAGATATGAGAGCAAGCGAGCGAGCCAGAAATGAGAGCAAGCGAGCCAGCCAGAAATGAGAGCAAGCGAGCCAGCCAGATGTGAGAGCGAGCGAGCCAGATATGCGAGCGAGCCAGATAAGAGAGCGAGCCAGATAAGAGAGCAAGCGAGAAAGTCAGATATGAGAGCAAGCGAGCCAGACATGAGAGCAAGCGAGTGAGCCAGATATGAGACCGAGCGAGCCAGATAAGAGAGCGAGCCAGACAAGAGAGCAAGCGAGCGAGCCAGATATGAGAGCAAGCGAGCCAGCCAGATATGAGAGCGAGCGAGCCAGATAAGAGAGCAAGCCAGACAAGAGAGCAAGCGAGCGAGCCAGATATGCTAGCGAACAAGCCAGATAAGAGAGCGAGCTAGATATGAGAGCAAGCGAGTGAGCCAGATGTGAGAGAGACAGATAAGAGAGCAAGTCAGACAAGAGAGCAAGCGAGCGAGCAAGATATGCGAGCGAGCCAGATAAGAGAACGAGCCAGACAAGAGAGCAGCGAGCGAGCCAGATATGAGAGCAAGCGAGCAAGCCAGATGTGAGAGAGAGAGAGGCAGATAAGAGAGCGAGCCAGACAATTAAGCAAGCGAGCGAGCCAGACAAGAGAGCAAGAGAGCGAGCCAGATATGAGAGCAAGCGAGCGAGCCAGATATGAGAGCAAGCAAGCCAGCCAGATGTGAGAGCGAGCGAGCCAGATATGCGAGCGAGCCAGATAAGAGAGGGAGCCAGACAAGAGAGCAAGCGAGCCAGATATGAGAGCAAGCGAGCAAGCCAGATATGAGAGCGAGCCAGAAAAGAGAGCAGCGAGCGAGCCAGATATTAGAGCAAGCGAGCAAGCCAGATGTGAGAGAGAGCCAGATATGAGAGCAAGCGAGCGAGCCAGATATGAGAGCAAGCGAGCCAGCCAGATATGAGAGCGAGCGAGCCAGATAAGAGAGCGAGCAAGACAAGAGAGCAAGCGAGCGATCCAGATATGAGAGCGAGCCAGATATGAGAGCAAGCGAGCGAGCCAGATATGAGAGCAAGCGAGCCAGCCAGATATGAGAGCGAGCGAGCAAGATAAGAGAGCGAGCAAGACAAGAGAGCAAGCGAGCTAGCCATATATGAGAGCGAGCAAGACAAGAGAGCAAGCGAGCGAGCCAGATATGAGAGCAAGCGAGCCAGCCAGATATGAGAGCGAGTGAACCAGATAAGAGAGCGAGCAAGACAAGAGAGCAAGCGAACTAGCCAGATATGAGAGCAAGCGAGCTAGCCGGATATGAGAGCAAGCGAGCAAGCCAGATATGAGAGCGAGCCAGATAAGAGAGCGAACCAGACAAGAGAGCAAGCGAGAAAGCCAGATATGAGAGTGAGCGAGCCAGACATGAGAGCAAGCGAGCGAGCCACATAAGAGAGCCAGCGAGCCACATAAGAGAGCAAGCCAGACAAGTGAGCAAGCGAGCGAGCCAGATATGAGAGCAAGCGAGCGAGCCATATATTAGAGCAAGCAAGCCAGCCAGATGTGAGAGCGAGCGAGCCAGATATGCGAGCGAGCCAGACAGGAGAGCAAGCGAGCGAGCCAGATATGAGAGCAAGCGAGCAAGCCAGATATGAGAGCGAGCCAGATAAGAGAGCGAACCAGACAAGAGAGCAAGCGAGAAAGCCAGATATGAGAGTGAGCGAGCCAGACATGAGAGCAAGCGAGCGAGCCACATAAGAGAGCCAGCGAGCCACATAAGAGAGCAAGCCAGACAAGTGAGCAAGCGAGCGAGCCAGATATGAGAGCAAGCGAGCAAGCCAGATGTGAGAGCGAGACAGATAAGAGAGCAAGTCAGACAAGAGAACAAGCGAGCGAGCCAGATATGCTAGCGAGCAAGCCAGATAAGAGAGCGAGCCAGACAAGAGAGCAAGCGAGCGAGCCAGATATGAGAGCAAGCGAGCAATCCAGATATGAGAGCGAGCCAGATAAGAGAGCGAACCAGACAAGAGAGCAAGCGAGAAAGTCAGATATGAGAGCGAGCGAGCCAGACATGAGAGCAAGCGAGCGAGCCAGATATGAGAACGAGCGAGCCAGATAAGAGAGCAAGCCAGACAAGAGAGCAAGCGAGTGAGCCAGATATGCTAGCGAGCAAGCCAGATAAGAGAGCGAGCCAGACAAGAGAGCAAGCGAGCGAGCCAGATATGAGAGCAAGCGAGCAAGCCAGATGTGAGAGCGAGACAGATAAGAGAGCAAGCCAGACAAGAGAGCAAGCGAGCGAGCCAGATATGCTAGCGAGCAAACCAGATAAGAGAGGGAGCCAGACTAGAGTGCAAGCGAGCGAACCAGACAAGAGAGCAAGCGAGAAAGTCAGATATGAGAGCGAGCGAGCCAGACATGAGAGCAAGTGAGCGATCCAGATATGAGAGCGAGCGAGCCAGATATGCTAGCGAGCAAGCCAGATAAGTGAGCGAGCGAGCGAGCTAGATATGAGAGCAAGCGAGCGAGCCAGATGTGAGAGCGAGACAGATAAGAGAGCAAGTCAGACAAGAGAGCAAGCGAGCGAACAAGATATGCGAGCGAGCCAGATAAGAGAGCGAGCCAGACAAGAGAGCAGCGAGCGAGCCAGGCCAGATATGAGAGCAAGCGAGCAAGCCAGATGTGAGAGAGAGCGAGGCAGATAAGAGAGCGAGCCAGACAATTAAGCAAGCGAGCGAGCCAGATATGAGAGCAAGCGAGCGATCCAGATAAGAGAGCGAGCCAGACATGAGAGCGAGCGAGCCAGATATGAGAGCAAGCGAGCGAGCCAGATATGAGAGCAAGCGAGCTAGCCAGATATGAGAGCGAGCCAGACAAGAGAGCAAGCAAGCGAGCCAGATATGAGAGCAAGCGAGCGAGCCAGATATGAGAGCAAGCGAGCGAGCCAGAAATGAGAGCAAGCGAGCCAGCCAGAAATGAGAGCAAGTGAGCCATCCAGATGTGAGAGCGAGCGAGCCAGATATGCGAGCGAGCCAGATAAGAGAGCAAGCCAGACAAGAGAGCAAGCGTGCGAGCCAGATATGCTAGCGAGCAAGCCAGATAAGAGAGCGAGCCAGAAAAGAGAGCAAGCGAGCGAGCCAGATATGAGAGTAAGCGAGCCAGCCAGATATGAGAGCGAGCGAGCCAGATAAGAGAGCGAGCAAGACAAGAGAGCAAGCGAACTAGCCAGATATGAGAGCATGCGAGCGAGCCAGATAAGAGAGCGAGGCAGATAAGAGAGCAAGCGAGCGAGCCAGATATGAGAGCAAGCGAGCGAGCCGGATATGAGAGCAAGCGAGCAAGCCAGATATGAGAGCAAGTGAGCGAGCCAGATTTAAGAGCGACCGAGCCAGATTTGAGAGCGAGCGAGAAAGATATGCGAGGGAGCCAGATAAGAGAGCGAGCCAGCCAAGAGAGCAAGCGAGCGAGCCAGATATGAGAGCAAGCGAGCGAGCCGGATATGAGAGCAAGCGAGTAAGCCAGATATGAGAGCAAGCGAGCGAGCCAGATTTAAGAGCGACCGAGCCAGATTTGAGAGCGAGCGAGCCAGATATGTGAGCGAGCCATAAAAGAGAGTGAGACAGACAAGAGAGAAAGCGAGCTAGCCAGATATGAGAGCGAGCCAGACAAGAGAGCAAGCGAGCGAGCCAGATATGAGAGCAAGCGAGCGAGCCAGATATGAGAGCAAGCGAGCGAGCCAGAAATGAGAGCAAGCGAGCCAGCCAGAAATGAGAGCAAGCGAGCCAGCCAGATGTGAGAGCGAGCTAGCCAGATATTCGAGTGAGCCATATAAGAGAGCGAGCCAGACAAGAGAGCAAGCGAGAAAGCCAGATATGAGAGCGAGCGAGCCAGACATGAGAGCAAGCGAGCGAGCCAGATATGAGAGCGAGCGAGCCAGATAAGAGAGCAAGCCAGACAAGAGAGCAAGCGTGCGAGCCAGATATTCTAGCGAGCAAGCCAGATCAGAGAGCAAGCCAGACAAGAGAGCAAGCGAGCGAGCCAGATATGAGAGCAAGCGAGCCAGCCAGATATGAGAGCGAGCGAGCCAGATAAGAGAGCGAGCAAGACAAGAGAGCAAGCGAGCGAGCCAGATATGAGAGAGAACGAGCCAGATATGAGAGCAAGCGAGCCAGCCAGATGTGAGAGCGAGCCAGATATTCGAGCGAGCCAGACAAGAAAGCAAGCGAGCGAACCAGATATGAGAGCAAGCGAGAAAGCCAGATGTGAGAGCGAGCCAGATAAGAGAGCGAACCAGACAAGAGAGCAAGCGAGAAAGCCAGATATGAGAGCGAGCGAGCCAGATAAGAGAGCAAGCCAGACAAGAGAGCAAGCGAGCGAGCAAGATATGAGAGCAAGCGAGCCAGCCAGATATGAGAGCGAGCAAGCCAGATAAGAGAGCGAGCAAGACAAGAGAGCAAGCGAACTAGCCAGATATGAGAGCAAGCGAGCGAGCCAGATTTGAGAGCGAGCGAGAAAGATATGCGAGGGAGCCAGATAAGAGAGCGAGCCAGACAAGAGAGCAAGCAAGCGAGCCAGATATGAGAGCACGCGAGCGAGCCGGATATGAGAGCAAGCGAGCAAGCCAGATATGAGAGCAAGCGAGCGAGCCAGATTTGAGAGCGAGCGAGCCAGATTTGCAAGCGAGCGAGCCAGATATGTACCGAGCAAGCCAGATAAGAGAGCGAGCCAGACAAGAGAGCAAGCGAGCGAGCCAGATATGAGAGCAAGCGAGCGAGCCAGATATGAGAGCAAGCGAGCCAGCCAGATATGAGAGCGAGCGAGCCAGATAAGAGAGCGAGCAAGACAAGAGAGCAAGCGAGCGAGCCAGATATGAGAGCAAGCGAGCCAGCCAGATATGAGAGCGAGTGAGCCAGATAAGAGAGCGAGCAAGACAAGAGAGCAAGCGAACTAGCCAGATATGAGAGCAAGCGAGCGAGCCAGATTTGAGAGCGAGCGAGCCAGATATGCGAGCGAGCCAGATAAGAGAGCGAGCCAGACAAGAGAGCAAGCGAGCGAGCCAGATATGAGAGCAAGCGAGCGAGCCGGATATGAGAGCAAGCGAGCAAGCCAGATATGAGAGCGAGCCAGATAAGAGAGCGAACCAGACAAGAGAGCAAGCGAGAAAGCCAGATATGAGAGTGAGCGAGCCAGACATGAGAGCAAGCGAGCGAGCCACATAAGAGAGCCAGCGAGCCACATAAGAGAGCAAGCCAGACAAGTGAGCAAGCGAGCGAGCCAGATATGAGAGCAAGCGAGCAAGCCAGATGTGAGAGCGAGACAGATAAGAGAGCAAGTCAGACAAGAGAGCAAGCGAGCAAGCCAGATATGCTAGCGAGCAAGCCAGATAAGAGAGCGAGCCAGACAAGAGAGCAAGCGAGCGAGCCAGATATGAGAGCAAGCAAGCAATCCAGATATGAGAGCGAGACAGATAAGAGAGCGAACCAGATAAGAGAGCAAGCGAGAAAGTCAGATATGAGAGCGAGCGAGCCAGACATGAGAGCAAGCGAGCGAGCCAGATATGAGAGCGAGCGAGCCAGATAAGAGAGCAAGCCAGACAAGAGAGCAAGCGAGTGAGCCAGATATGCTAGCGAGCAAGCCAGATAAGAGAGCGAGCCAGACAAGAGAGCAAGCGAGCGAGCCAGATATGAGAGCAAGCGAGCAAGCCAGATGTGAGAGCGAGACAGATAAGAGAGCAAGCCAGACAAGAGAGCAAGCGAGCGAGCCAGATATGCTAGCGAGCAAGCCAGATAAGAGAGCGAGCCAGACTAGAGAGCAAGCGAGCGAACCAGACAAGAGAGCAAGCGAGAAAGTCAGATATGAGAGCGAGCGAGCCAGACATGAGAGCAAGCGAGCGATCCAGATATGAGAGCGAGCGAGCCAGATATGCTAGCGAGCAAGCCAGATAAGAGAGCGAGCGAGCGAGCTAGATATGAGAGCAAGCGAGCGAGCCAGATGTGAGAGCGAGACAGATAAGAGAGCAAGTCAGACAAGAGTGCAAGCGAGCGAGCAAGATATGCGAGCGAGCCAGATAAGAGAGCGAGCCAGACAAGAGAGCAGCGAGCGAGCCAGGCCAGATATGAGAGCAAGCGAGCAAGCCAGATGTGAGAGAGAGCGAGGCAGATAAGAGAGCAAGCCAGACAATTAAGCAAGCGAGCGAGCCAGATATGAGAGCAAGCGAGCGATCCAGATAAGAGAGCGAGCCAGACATGAGAGCGAGCGAGCCAGATATGAGAGCAAGCGAGCGAGCCAGATATGAGAGCAAGCGAGCTAGCCAGATATGAGAGCGAGCCAGACAAGAGAGCAAGCAAGCGAGCCAGATATGAGAGCAAGCGAGCGAGCCAGATATGAGAGCAAGCGAGCGAGCCAGAAATGAGAGCAAGTGAGCCAGCCAGATGTGAGAGCGAGCGAGCCAGATAAGAGAGCGAGCAAGACAAGAGAGCAAGCGAACTAGCCAGATATGAGAGCATGCGAGCGAGCCAGATAAGAGAGCGAGCCAGATAAGAGAGCAAGCCAGCCAAGAGAGCAAGCGAGCGAGCCAGATATGAGAGCAAGCGAGCGAGCCGGATATGAGAGCAAGCGAGCAAGCCAGATATGAGAGCAAGCGAGCGAGCCAGATTTGAGAGCGACCGAGCCAGATTTGAGAGCGAGCGAGCCAGATATGTGAGCGAGCCATAAAAGAGAGTGAGACAGACAAGAGAGAAAGCGAGCTAGCCAGATATGAGAGCGAGCCAGACAAGAGAGCAAGCGAGCGAGCCAGATATGAGAGCAAGCGAGCGAGCCAGATATGAGAGCAAGCGAGCGAGCCAGAAATGAGAGCAAGCGAGCCAGCCAGAAATGAGAGCAAGCGAGCCAGCCAGATGTGAGAGCGAGCTAGCCAGATATTCGAGTGAGCCATATAAGAGAGCGAGCCAGACAAGAGAGCAAGCGAGAAAGCCAGATATGAGAGCGAGCGAGCCAGACATGAGAGCAAGCGAGCGAGCCAGATATGAGAGCGAGCGAGCCAGATAAGAGAGCAAGCCAGACAAGAGAGCAAGCGTGCGAGCCAGATATTCTAGCGAGCAAGCCAGATCAGAGAGCAAGCCAGACAAGAGAGCAAGCGAGCGAGCCAGATATGCTAGCGAGCAAGCCAGATAAGAGAGCGAGCCAGACAAGAGAGCAAGCGAGCGAGCAAGATATGAGAGCAAGCGAGACAGCCAGATATGAGAGCGAGCAAGCCAGATAAGAGAGCGAGCAAGACAAGAGAGCAAGCGAACTAGCCAGATATGAGAGCAAGCGAGCGAGCCAGATTTGAGAGCGAGCGAGAAAGATATGCGAGGGAGCCAGATAATAGAGCGAGCCAGACAAGAGAGCAAGCAAGCGAGCCAGATATGAGAGCAAGCGAGCGAGCCGGATATGAGAGCAAGCGAGCAAGCCAGATATGAGAGCAAGCGAGCGAGCCAGATTTGAGAGCGAGCGAGCCAGATTTGCAAGCGAGCGAGCCAGATATGTACCGAGCAAGCCAGATAAGAGAGCGAGCCAGACAAGAGAGCAAGCGAGCGAGCCAGATATGAGAGCAAGCGAGCGAGCCAGATATGAGAGCAAGCGAGCCAGCCAGATATGAGAGCGAGCGAGCCAGATAAGAGAGCGAGCAAGACAAGAGAGCAAGCGAGCTAGCCAGATATGAGAGCGAGCCAGACAAGAGAGCAAGCGAGCGAGCCAGATATGAGAGCAAGCGAGCGAGCCAGATATGAGAGCAAGCGAGCGAGCCAGATATGAGAGCAAGCGAGCGAGCCAGAAATGAGAGCAAGCGAGCCAGCCAGAAATGAGAGCAAGCGAGCCAGCCAGATGTGAGAGCGAGCTAGCCAGAAATGCGAGCGAGCCAGATAAGAGAGCGAGCCAGACAAGAGAGCAAGCGAGAAAGCCAGATATGAGAGCGAGCGAGCCAGACATGAGAGCAAGCGAGCGAGCCAGATATGAGAGCGAGCGAGCCAGATAAGAGAGCAGGCCAGACAAGAGAGCAAGCGTGCGAGCCAGATATTCTAGCGAGCAAGCCAGATAAGAGAGCGAGCCAGACAAGAGAGCAAGCGAGCGAGCCAGATATGAGAGCAAGCGAGCAAGCCAGATGTGAGAGAGAGCGAGGCAGATAAGAGAGCGAGCCAGACAATTAAGCAAGCGAGCGAGCCAGATATGAGAGCAAGCGAGCGATCCAGATATGAGAGCGAGCCAGACATGAGAGCGAGCGAGCCAGATATGAGAGCAAGCGAGCGAGCCAGATATGAAAGCGAGCCAGACATGAGAGCGAGCGAGCCAGATATGAGAGCAAGCGAGCGAGCCAGATATGAGAGCAAGCGAGCCAGCCAGATATGAGAGCGAGCGAGCCAGATAAGAGAGCGAGCAAGACAAGAGAGCAAGCGAGCTAGCCAGATATGAGAGCAAGCGAGCGAGCCAGATATGAGAGCAAGCGAGCGAGCCAGAAATGAGAGCAAGCAAGCCAGCCAGAAATGAGAGCAAGCGAGCCAGCCAGATGTGAGAGCGAGCTAGCCAGATATGCGAGTGAGCCAGATAAGAGAGCGAGCCAAATATGCGAGCGAGCCAGATAAGAGAGCGAGCGAGAAAGCCAGATATGAGAGCAAGCGAGCCAGACATGAGAGCAAGAGAGCGAGCCAGATATGAGACCGAGCGAGCCAGATAAGAGAGCAAGCCAGACAAGAGAGCAAGCGTGCGAGCCAGATATGCTAGCGAGCAAGCCAGATAAGAGAGCGAGCCAGACAAGAGAGCAAGCGAGCGAGCCAGATATGAGAGTAAGCGAGCCAGCCAGATATGAGAGCGAGCGAGCCAGATAAGAGACCGAGCAAGACAAGAGAGCAAGCAAACTAGCCAGATATGAGAGCAAGCGAGCGAGCCAGATTTGAGAGCGAGCGAGAAAGATATGCGAGCGAGCCAGATAAGAGAGCGAGCCAGACAAGAGAGCAAGCGAGCGAGCCAGATATGAGAGCAAGCGAGCGAGCCGGATATGTGAGCAAGCGAGCAAGCCAGATATGAGAGCAAGCGAGCGAGCCAGATTTGAAAGCGAGCGAGCGAGCCAGATATGAGAGCAAGCGAGCGAGCCAGATATGTGAGCGAGCCATAAAAGAGAGCGAGGCAGACAAGAGAGAAAGCGAGCGAGCCAGATATGAGAGCAAGCTAGCAAGCCAGATATGAGAGCGAGCCAGATAAGAGAGCGAGCCAGACAAGAGAGCAAGCGAGCGAGCCAGATAAGAGAGCAAGCGAGCCAGCTCGATGTGAGAGCGAGCGAGCCAGATATGCGAGCGAGCCAGATAAGAGAGCGAGCCAGACAAGAGAGCAAGCGAGCGAGTCAGATATGAGAGCAAGCGAGCGAGCCAGATATGAGAGCAAGCGAGCGAGCCACATAAGAGAGCCAGCGAGCCACATAAGAGAGCAAGCCAGACAAGTGAGCAAGCGAGCGAGCCAGATATGAGAGCAAGCGAGCAAGCCAGATGTGAGAGCGAGACAGATAAGAGAGCAAGTCAGACAAGAGAGCAAGCGAGCAAGCCAGATATGCTAGCGAGCAAGCCAGATAAGAGAGCGAGCCAGACAAGAGAGCAAGCGAGCGAGCCAGATATGAGAGCAAGCGAGCAATCCAGATATGAGAGCGAGCCAGATAAGAGAGCGAACCAGACAAGAGAGCAAGCGAGAAAGTCAGATATGAGAGCGAGCGAGCCAGACATGAGAGCAAGCGAGCGAGCCAGATATGAGAGCGAGCGAGCCAGATAAGAGAGCAAGCCAGACAAGAGAGCAAGCGAGTGAGCCAGATATGCTAGCGAGCAAGCCAGATAAGAGAGCGAGCCAGACAAGAGAGCAAGCGAGCGAGCCAGATATGAGAGCAAGCGAGCAAGCCAGATGTGAGAGCGAGACAGATAAGAGAGCAAGCGAGCGAGCCAGATATGCTAGCGAGCAAGCCAGATAAGAGAGCGAGCCAGACTAGAGAGCAAGCGAGCGAACCAGACAAGAGAGCAAGCGAGAAAGTCAGATATGAGAGCGAGCGAGCCAGACATGAGAGCAAGCGAGCGATCCAGATATGAGAGCGAGCGAGCCAGATATGCTAGCGAGCAAGCCAGATAAGAGAGCGAGCGAGCGAGCCTGATATGAGAGCAAGCGAGCGAGCCAGATGTGAGAGCGAGACAGATAAGAGAGCAAGTCAGACAAGAGAGCAAGCGAGCGAGCAAGATATGCGAGCGAGCCAGATAAGAGAGCGAGCCAGACAAGAGAGCAGCGAGCGAGCCAGGCCAGATATGAGAGCATGCGAGCAAGCCAGATGTGAGAGAGAGCGAGGCAGATAAGAGAGCGAGCCAGACAATTAAGCAAGCGAGCGAGCCAGATATGAGAGCAAGCGGGCGATCCAGATAAGAGAGCGAGCCAGACATGAGAGCGAGCGAGCCAGATATGAGAGCAAGCGAGCGAGCCAGATATGAGAGCAAGCGAGCTAGCCAGATATGAGAGCGAGCCAGACAAGAGAGCAAGCAAGCGAGCCAGATATGAGAGCAAGCGAGCGAGCCAGATATGAGAGCAAGCGAGCGAGCCAGATATGTGAGCGAGCCATAAAAGAGAGCGAGGCAGACAAGAGAGAAAGCGAGCGAGCCAGATATGAGAGCAAGCTAGCAAGCCAGATATGAGAGCGAGCCAGATAAGAGAGCGAGCCAGACAAGAGAGCAAGCGAGCGAGCCAGATAAGAGAGCAAGCGAGCCAGCTCGATGTGAGAGCGAGCGAGCCAGATATGCGAGCGAGCCAGATAAGAGAGCGAGCCAGACAAGAGAGCAAGCGAGCGAGCCAGATATGAGAGCAAGCGAGCGAGCCAGATATGAGAGCAAGCGAGCGAGCCACATAAGAGAGCCAGCGAGCCACATAAGAGAGCAAGCCAGACAAGTGAGCAAGCGAGCGAGCCAGATATGAGAGCAAGCGAGCAAGCCAGATGTGAGAGCGAGACAGATAAGAGAGCAAGTCAGACAAGAGAGCAAGCGAGCAAGCCAGATATGCTAGCGAGCAAGCCAGATAAGAGAGCGAGCCAGACAAGAGAGCAAGCGAGCGAGCCAGATATGAGAGCAAGCGAGCAATCCAGATATGAGAGCGAGCCAGATAAGAGAGCGAACCAGACAAGAGAGCAAGCGAGAAAGTCAGATATGAGAGCGAGCGAGCCAGACATGAGAGCAAGCGAGCGAGCCAGATATGAGAGCGAGCGAGCCAGATAAGAGAGCAAGCCAGACAAGAGAGCAAGCGAGTGAGCCAGATATGCTAGCGAGCAAGCCAGATAAGAGAGCGAGCCAGACAAGAGAGCAAGCGAGCGAGCCAGATATGAGAGCAAGCAAGCAAGCCAGATGTGAGAGCGAGACAGATAAGAGAGCAAGCGAGCGAGCCAGATATGCTAGCGAGCAAGCCAGATAAGAGAGCGAGCCAGACTAGAGAGCAAGCGAGCGAACCAGACAAGAGAGCAAGCGAGAAAGTCAGATATGAGAGCGAGCGAGCCAGACATGAGAGCAAGCGAGCGATCCAGATATGAGAGCGAGCGAGCCAGATATGCTAGCGAGCAAGCCAGATAAGAGAGCGAGCGAGCGAGCCTGATATGAGAGCAAGCGAGCGAGCCAGATGTGAGAGCGAGACAGATAAGAGAGCAAGTCAGACAAGAGAGCAAGCGAGCGAGCAAGATATGCGAGCGAGCCAGATAAGAGAGCGAGCCAGACAAGAGAGCAGCGAGCGAGCAAGGCCAGATATGAGAGCATGCGAGCAAGCCAGATGTGAGAGAGAGCGAGGCAGATAAGAGAGCGAGCCAGACAATTAAGCAAGCGAGCGAGCCAGATATGAGAGCAAGCGGGCGATCCAGATAAGAGAGCGAGCCAGACATGAGAGCGAGCGAGCCAGATATGAGAGCAAGCGAGCGAGCCAGATATGAGAGCAAGCGAGCTAGCCAGATATGAGAGCGAGCCAGACAAGAGAGCAAGCAAGCGAGCCAGATATGAGAGCAAGCGAGCGAGCCAGATATGAGAGCAAGCGAGTGAGCCAGAAATGAGAGCAAGCGAGCCAGCCAGAAATGAGAGCAAGTGAGCCAGCCAGATGTTAGAGCGAGCGAGCCAGATATGCGAGCGAGCCAGATAAGAGAGCAAGCCAGACAAGAGAGCAAGCGTGCGAGCCAGATATGCTAGCGAGCAAGCCAGATAAGAGAGCGAGCCAGAAAAGAGAGCAAGCGAGCCAGCTCGATGTGAGAGCGAGCGAGCCAGATATGCGAACGAGCCAGATAAGAGAGCGAGCCAGACAAGAGAGCAAGCGAGCGAGCCAGATATGAGAGCAAGCGAGCAAGCCAGATATGAGAGCAAGCGAGCGAGCCACATAAGAGAGCCAGCGAGCCACATAAGAGAGCAAGCCAGACAAGTGAGCAAGCGAGCGAGCCAGATATGAGAGCAAGCGAGCAAGCCAGATGTGAGAGCGAGACAGATAAGAGAGCAAGTCAGACAAGAGAGCAAGCGAGCAAGCCAGATATGCTAGCGAGCAAGCCAGATAAGAGAGCGAGCCAGACAAGAGAGCAAGCGAGCGAGCCAGATATGAGAGCAAGCGAGCAATCCAGATATGAGAGCGAGCCAGATAAGAGAGCGAACCAGACAAGAGAGCAAGCGAGAAAGTCAGATATGAGAGCGAGCGAGCCAGACATGAGAGCAAGCGAGCGAGCCAGATATGAGAGCGAGCGAGCCAGATAAGAGAGCAAGCCAGACAAGAGAGCAAGCGAGTGAGCCAGATATGCTAGCGAGCAAGCCAGATAAGAGAGCGAGCCAGACAAGAGAGCAAGCGAGCGAGCCAGATATGAGAGCAAGCGAGCAAGCCAGATGTGAGAGCGAGACAGATAAGAGAGCAAGCGAGCGAGCCAGATATGCTAGCGAGCAAGCCAGATAAGAGAGCGAGCCAGACTAGAGAGCAAGCGAGCGAACCAGACAAGAGAGCAAGCGAGAAAGTCAGATATGAGAGCGAGCGAGCCAGACATGAGAGCAAGCAAGCGATCCAGATATGAGAGCGAGCGAGCCAGATATGCTAGCGAGCAAGCCAGATAAGAGAGCGAGCGAGCGAGCCTGATATTAGAGCAAGCGAGCGAGCCAGATGTGAGAGCGAGACAGATAAGAGAGCAAGTCAGACAAGAGAGCAAGCGAGCGAGCAAGATATGCGAGCGAGCCAGATAAGAGAGCGAGCCAGACAAGAGAGCAGCGAGCGAGCCAGGCCAGATATGAGAGCATGCGAGCAAGCCAGATGTGAGAGAGAGCGAGGCAGATAAGAGAGCGAGCCAGACAATTAAGCAAGCGAGCGAGCCAGATATGAGAGCAAGCGGGCGATCCAGATAAGAGAGCGAGCCAGACATGAGAGCGAGCGAGCCAGATATGAGAGCAAGCGAGCGAGCCAGATATGAGAGCAAGCGAGCTAGCCAGATATGAGAGCGAGCCAGACAAGAGAGCAAGCAAGCGAGCCAGATATGAGAGCAAGCGAGCGAGCCAGATATGAGAGCAAGCGAGCGAGCCAGATATGTGAGCGAGCCATAAAAGAGAGCGAGGCAGACAAGAGAGAAAGCGAGCGAGCCAGATATGAGAGCAAGCTAGCAAGCCAGATATGAGAGCGAGCCAGATAAGAGAGCGAGCCAGACAAGAGAGCAAGCGAGCGAGCCAGATAAGAGAGCAAGCGAGCCAGCTCGATGTGAGAGCGAGCGAGCCAGATATGCGAGCGAGCCAGATAAGAGAGCGAGCCAGACAAGAGAGCAAGCGAGCGAGCCAGATATGAGAGCAAGCGAGCGAGCCAGATATGAGAGCAAGCGAGCGAGCCACATAAGAGAGCCAGCGAGCCACATAAGAGAGCAAGCCAGACAAGTGAGCAAGCGAGCGAGCCAGATATGAGAGCAAGCGAGCAAGCCAGATGTGAGAGCGAGACAGATAAGAGAGCAAGTCAGACAAGAGAGCAAGCGAGCAAGCCAGATATGCTAGCGAGCAAGCCAGATAAGAGAGCGAGCCAGACAAGAGAGCAAGCGAGCGAGCCAGATATGAGAGCAAGCGAGCAATCCAGATATGAGAGCGAGCCAGATAAGAGAGCGAACCAGACAAGAGAGCAAGCGAGAAAGTCAGATATGAGAGCGAGCGAGCCAGACATGAGAGCAAGCGAGCGAGCCAGATATGAGAGCGAGCGAGCCAGATAAGAGAGCAAGCCAGACAAGAGAGCAAGCGAGTGAGCCAGATATGCTAGCGAGCAAGCCAGATAAGAGAGCGAGCCAGACAAGAGAGCAAGCGAGCGAGCCAGATATGAGAGCAAGCGAGCAAGCCAGATGTGAGAGCGAGACAGATAAGAGAGCAAGCGAGCGAGCCAGATATGCTAGCGAGCAAGCCAGATAAGAGAGCGAGCCAGACTAGAGAGCAAGCGAGCGAACCAGACAAGAGAGCAAGCGAGAAAGTCAGATATGAGAGCGAGCGAGCCAGACATGAGAGCAAGCGAGCGATCCAGATATGAGAGCGAGCGAGCCAGATATGCTAGCGAGCAAGCCAGATAAGAGAGCGAGCGAGCGAGCCTGATATGAGAGCAAGCGAGCGAGCCAGATGTGAGAGCGAGACAGATAAGAGAGCAAGTCAGACAAGAGAGCAAGCGAGCGAGCAAGATATGCGAGCGAGCCAGATAAGAGAGCGAGCCAGACAAGAGAGCAGCGAGCGAGCCAGGCCAGATATGAGAGCATGCGAGCAAGCCAGATGTGAGAGAGAGCGAGGCAGATAAGAGAGCGAGCCAGACAATTAAGCAAGCGAGCGAGCCAGATATGAGAGCAAGCGGGCGATCCAGATAAGAGAGCGAGCCAGACATGAGAGCGAGCGAGCCAGATATGAGAGCAAGCGAGCGAGCCAGATATGAGAGCAAGCGAGCTAGCCAGATATGAGAGCGAGCCAGACAAGAGAGCAAGCAAGCGAGCCAGATATGAGAGCAAGCGAGCGAGCCAGATATGAGAGCAAGCGAGCGAGCCAGAAATGAGAGCAAGCGAGCCAGCCAGAAATGAGAGCAAGTGAGCCAGCCAGATGTTAGAGCGAGCGAGCCAGATATGCGAGCGAGCCAGATAAGAGAGCAAGCCAGACAAGAGAGCAAGCGTGCGAGCCAGATATGCTAGCGAGCAAGCCAGATAAGAGAGCGAGCCAGAAAAGAGAGCAAGCGAGCCAGCTCGATGTGAGAGCGAGCGAGCCAGATATGCGAGCGAGCCAGATAAGAGAGCGAGCCAGACAAGAGAGCAAGCGAGCGAGCCAGATATGAGAGCAAGCGAGCGAGCCAGATATGAGAGCAAGCGAGCGAGCCACATAAGAGAGCCAGCGAGCCACATAAGAGAGCAAGCCAGACAAGTGAGCAAGCGAGCGAGCCAGATATGAGAGCAAGCGAGCAAGCCAGATGTGAGAGCGAGACAGATAAGAGAGCAAGTCAGACAAGAGAGCAAGCGAGCAAGCCAGATATGCTAGCGAGCAAGCCAGATAAGAGAGCGAGCCAGACAAGAGAGCAAGCGAGCGAGCCAGATATGAGAGCAAGCGAGCAATCCAGATATGAGAGCGAGCCAGATAAGAGAGCGAACCAGACAAGAGAGCAAGCGAGAAAGTCAGATATGAGAGCGAGCGAGCCAGACATGAGAGCAAGCGAGCGAGCCAGATATGAGAGCGAGCGAGCCAGATAAGAGAGCAAGCCAGACAAGAGAGCAAGCGAGTGAGCCAGATATGCTAGCGAGCAAGCCAGATAAGAGAGCGAGCCAGACATGAGAGCGAGCGAGCCAGATATGAGAGCAAGCGAGCGAGCCAGATATGAGAGCAAGCGAGCTAGCCAGATATGAGAGCGAGCCAGACAAGAGAGCAAGCAAGCGAGCCAGATATGAGAGCAAGCGAGCGAGCCAGATATGAGAGCAAGCGAGCGAGCCAGAAATGAGAGCAAGCGAGCCAGCCAGAAATGAGAGCAAGTGAGCCAGCCAGATGTTAGAGCGAGCGAGCCAGATATGCGAGCGAGCCAGATAAGAGAGCAAGCCAGACAAGAGAGCAAGCGTGCGAGCCAGATATGCTAGCGAGCAAGCCAGATAAGAGAGCGAGCCAGAAAAGAGAGCAAGCGAGCCAGCTCGATGTGAGAGCGAGCGAGCCAGATATGCGAGCGAGCCAGATAAGAGAGCGAGCCAGACAAGAGAGCAAGCGAGCGAGCCAGATATGAGAGCAAGCGAGCGAGCCAGATATGAGAGCAAGCGAGCGAGCCACATAAGAGAGCCAGCGAGCCACATAAGAGAGCAAGCCAGACAAGTGAGCAAGCGAGCGAGCCAGATATGAGAGCAAGCGAGCAAGCCAGATGTGAGAGCGAGACAGATAAGAGAGCAAGTCAGACAAGAGAGCAAGCGAGCAAGCCAGATATGCTAGCGAGCAAGCCAGATAAGAGAGCGAGCCAGACAAGAGAGCAAGCGAGCGAGCCAGATATGAGAGCAAGCGAGCAATCCAGATATGAGAGCGAGCCAGATAAGAGAGCGAACCAGACAAGAGAGCAAGCGAGAAAGTCAGATATGAGAGCGAGCGAGCCAGACATGAGAGCAAGCGAGCGAGCCAGATATGAGAGCGAGCGAGCCAGATAAGAGAGCAAGCCAGACAAGAGAGCAAGCGAGTGAGCCAGATATGCTAGCGAGCAAGCCAGATAAGAGAGCGAGCCAGACAAGAGAGCAAGCGAGCGAGCCAGATATGAGAGCAAGCGAGCAAGCCAGATGTGAGAGCGAGACAGATAAGAGAGCAAGCGAGCGAGCCAGATATGCTAGCGAGCAAGCCAGATAAGAGAGCGAGCCAGACTAGAGAGCAAGCGAGCGAACCAGACAAGAGAGCAAGCGAGAAAGTCAGATATGAGAGCGAGCGAGCCAGACATGAGAGCAAGCAAGCGATCCAGATATGAGAGCGAGCGAGCCAGATATGCTAGCGAGCAAGCCAGATAAGAGAGCGAGCGAGCGAGCCTGATATGAGAGCAAGCGAGCGAGCCAGATGTGAGAGCGAGACAGATAAGAGAGCAAGTCAGACAAGAGAGCAAGCGAGCGAGCAAGATATGCGAGCGAGCCAGATAAGAGAGCGAGCCAGACAAGAGAGCAGCGAGCGAGCCAGGCCAGATATGAGAGCATGCGAGCAAGCCAGATGTGAGAGAGAGCGAGGCAGATAAGAGAGCGAGCCAGACAATTAAGCAAGCGAGCGAGCCAGATATGAGAGCAAGCGGGCGATCCAGATAAGAGAGCGAGCCAGACATGAGAGCGAGCGAGCCAGATATGAGAGCAAGCGAGCGAGCCAGATATGAGAGCAAGCGAGCTAGCCAGATATGAGAGCGAGCCAGACAAGAGAGCAAGCAAGCGAGCCAGATATGAGAGCAAGCGAGCGAGCCAGATATGAGAGCAAGCGAGCGAGCCAGAAATGAGAGCAAGCGAGCCAGCCAGAAATGAGAGCAAGTGAGCCAGCCAGATGTTAGAGCGAGCGAGCCAGATATGCGAGCGAGCCAGATAAGAGAGCAAGCCAGACAAGAGAGCAAGCGTGCGAGCCAGATATGCTAGCGAGCAAGCCAGATAAGAGAGCGAGCCAGAAAAGAGAGCAAGCGAGCGAGCCAGATATGAGAGTAAGCAAGCCAGCCAGATATGAGAGCGAGCGAGCCAGATAAGAGAGCGAGCAAGACAAGAGAGCAAGCGAACTAGCCAGATATGAGAGCATGCGAGCGAGCCAGATAAGAGAGCGAGCCAGATAAGAGAGCGAGCCAGCCAAGAGAGCAAGCGAGCGAGCCAGATATGAGAGCAAGCGAGCGAGCCGGATATGAGAGCAAGCGAGCAAGCCAGATATGAGCGCAAGCGAGCGAGCAAGATTTGAGAGCGACCGAGCCAGATTTGAGAGCGAGCGAGCCAAATATGTGAGCGAGCCATAAAAGAGAGTGAGACAGACAAGAGAGAAAGCGAGCTAGCCAGATATGAGAGCGAGCCAGACAAGATAGCAAGCGAGCGAGCCAGATATGAGAGCAAGCGAGCGAGCCAGATATGAGAGCAAGCGAGCGAGCCAGAAATGAGAGCAAGCGAGCCAGCCAGAAATGAGAGCAAGCGAGCCAGCCAGATGTGAGAGCGAGCTAGCCAGATATTCGAGTGAGCCATATAAGAGAGCGAGCCAGACAAGAGAGCAAGCGAGAAAGCCAGATATGAGAGCAAGCGAGCCAGACATGAGAGCAAGCGAGCGAGCCAGATATGAGAGCGAGCGAGCCAGATAAGAGAGCAAGCCAGGCAAGAGAGCAAGCGTGCGAGCCAGATATTCTAGCGAGCAAGCCAGATCAGAGAGCAAGCCAGACAAGAGAGCAAGCGAGCGAGCCAGATATGAGAGCAAGCGAGCCAGCCAGATATGAGAGCGAGCGAGCCAGATAAGAGAGCAAGCGAGCCAGCCAGATGTGAGAGCGAGCGAGCCAGATATTCGAGCGAGCCAGACAAGAAAGCAAGCGAGCGAACCAGATATGAGAGCAAGCGAGAAAGCCAGATGTGAGAGCGAGCCAGATAAGAGAGCGAACCAGACAAGAGAGCAAGCGAGAAAGCCAGATATGAGAGCGAGCGAGCCAGACATGAGAGCAAGCGAGCGAGCCAGATATGAGAGCGAGCGAGCCAGACATGAGAGCAAGCGAGCGAGCCAGATATGAGAGCGAGCGAGCCAGATAAGAGAGCAAGCCAGACAAGATAGCAAGCGAGCCAGCCAGATATGCTAGCGAGCAAGCCAGATAAGAGAGCGAGCCAGACAAGAGAGCAAGCGAGCGAGCAAGATATGAGAGCAAGCGAGCCAGCCAGATATGAGAGCGAGCAAGCCAGATAAGAGAGCGAGCAAGACAAAATAGCAAGCGAACTAGCCAGATATGAGAGCAAGCGAGCGAGCCAGATTTGAGAGCGAGCGAGAAAGATATGCGAGGGAGCCAGATAAGAGAGCGAGCTAGACAAGAGAGCAAGCAAGCGAGCCAGATATGAGAGCAAGCGAGCGAGCCGGATATGAGAGCAAGCGAGCAAGCCAGATATGAGAGCAAGCGAGCGAGCCAGATTTGAGAGCGAGCGAGCCAGATTTGCAAGCGAGCGAGCCAGAAATACCGAGCAAGCCAGATAAGAGAGCGAGCCAGACAAGAGAGCAAGCGAGCGAGCCAGATATGAGAGCAAGCGAGCGAGCCAGATATGAGAGCAAGCGAGCCAGCCAGATATGAGAGCGAGCGAGCCAGATAAGAGAGCGAGCAAGACAAGAGAGCAAGCGAGCGTGCCAGATATGAGAGCAAGCGAGCGAGCCAGATATGAGAGCAAGCGAGCGTGCCAGATATGAGAGCAAGCGAGCGAGCCAGATATGAGAGCAAGCGAGCGAGCCAGAAATGAGAGCAAGCGAGCCAGCCAGAAATGAGAGCAAGCGAGCCAGCCAGATGTGAGAGCGAGCTAGCCAGAAATGCGAGCGAGCCAGATAAGAGAGCGAGCCAGACAAGAGAGCAAGCGAGAAAGCCAGATATGAGAGCGAGCGAGCCAGACATGAGAGCAAGCGAGCGAGCCAGATATGAGAGCGAGCGAGCCAGATAAGAGAGCAAGCCAGACAAGAGAGCAAGCGTGCGAGCCAGATATTCTAGCGAGCAAGCCAGATTAGAGAGCAAGCCAGACAAGAGAGCAAGCGAGCGAGCCAGATATGAGAGCAAGCGAGCCAGCCAGATATGAGAGCGAGCAAGCCTGATAAGAGAGCGAGCAAGACAAGAGAGCAAGCGTGCGAGCCAGATATTCTAGCGAGCAAGCCAGATAAGAGAGCGAGCCAGACAAGAGAGCAAGCTAGCGAGCCAGATATGAGAGCAAGCGAGCAAGCCAGATGTGAGAGAGAGCGAGGCAGATAAGAGAGCGAGCCAGACAATTAAGCAAGCGAGCGAGCCAGATATGAGAGCAAGCGAGCGATCCAGATATGAGAGCGAGCCAGACATGAGAGCGAGCGAGCCAGATATGAGAGCAAGCGAGCGAGCCAGATATGAAAGCGAGCCAGACATGAGAGCGAGCGAGCCAGATATGAGAGCAAGCGAGCGAGCCAGATATGAGAGCAAGCGAGCCAGCCAGATATGAGAGCGAGCGAGCCAGATAAGAGAGCGAGCAAGACAAGAGAGCAAGCGAGCTAGCCAGATTTGAGAGCAAGCGAGCGAGCCAGATATGAGAGCAAGCGAGCGAGCCAGAAATGAGAGCAAGCAAGCCAGCCAGAAATGAGAGCAAGCGAGCCAGCCAGATGTGAGAGCGAGCTAGCCAGATATGCGAGCGAGCCAGATAAGAGAGCGAGCCAAATATGCGAGCGAGCCAGATAAGAGAGCGAGCGAGAAAGCCAGATATGAGAGCAAGCGAGCCAGACATGAGAGCAAGCGAGCGAGCCAGATATGAGACCGAGCGAGCCAGATAAGAGAGCAAGCCAGACAAGAGAGCAAGCGTGCGAGCCAGATATGCTAGCGAGCAAGCCAGATAAGAGAGCGAGCCAGACAAGAGAGCAAGCGAGCGAGCCAGATATGAGAGTAAGCGAGTCAGCCAGATATGAGAGCGAGCGAGCCAGATAAGAGAGCGAGCAAGACAAGAGAGCAAGCGAACTAGCCAGATATGAGAGCAAGCGAGCGAGCCAGATTTGAGAGCGAGCGAGAAAGATATGCGAGCGAGCCAGATAAGAGAGCGAGCCAGACAAGAGAGCAAGCGAGCGAGCCAGATATGAGAGCAAGCGAGCGAGCCGGATATGTGAGCAAGCGAGCAAGCCAGATATGAGAGCAAGCGAGCGAGCCAGATTTGAGAGCGAGCGAGCGAGCCAGATATGAGAGCAAGCGAGCGAGCCAGATATGTGAGCGAGCCATAAAAGAGAGCGAGGCAGACAAGAGAGAAAGCGAGCGAGCCAGATATGAGAGCAAGCTAGCAAGCCAGATATGAGAGCGAGCCAGATAAGAGAGCGAGCCAGACAAGCGAGCAAGCGAGCGAGCCAGATAAGAGAGCAAGCGAGCCAGCTCGATGTGAGAGCGAGCGAACAAGATAAGAGAGCGAGCCAGACAAGAGAGCAAGCGAGCGAGCCAGATATGAGAGCAAGCGAGCGAGCCAGATATGAGAGCAAGCGAGCGAGCCACATAAGAGAGCCAGCGAGCCACATAAGAGAGCAAGCCAGACAAGTGAGCAAGCGAGCGAGCCAGATATGAGAGCAAGCGAGCAAGCCAGATGTGAGAGCGAGACAGATAAGAGAGCAAGTCAGACAAGAGAGCAAGCGAGCAAGCCAGATATGCTAGCGAGCAAGCCAGATAAGAGAGCGAGCCAGACAAGAGAGCAAGCGAGCGAGCCAGATATGAGAGCAAGCGAGCAATCCAGATATGAGAGCGAGCCAGATAAGAGAGCGAACCAGACAAGAGAGCAAGCGAGAAAGTCAGATATGAGAGCGAGCGAGCCAGACATGAGAGCAAGCGAGCGAGCCAGATATGAGAGCGAGCGAGCCAGATAAGAGAGCAAGCCAGACAAGAGAGCAAGCGAGTGAGCCAGATATGCTAGCGAGCAAGCCAGATAAGAGAGCGAGCCAGACAAGAGAGCAAGCGAGCGAGCCAGATATGAGAGCAAGCGAGCAAGCCAGATGTGAGAGCGAGACAGATAAGAGAGCAAGCGAGCGAGCCAGATATGCTAGCGAGCAAGCCAGATAAGAGAGCGAGCCAGACTAGAGAGCAAGCGAGCGAACCAGACAAGAGAGCAAGCGAGAAAGTCAGATATGAGAGCGAGCGAGCCAGACATGAGAGCAAGCGAGCGATCCAGATATGAGAGCGAGCGAGCCAGATATGCTAGCGAGCAAGCCAGATAAGAGAGCGAGCGAGCGAGCCTGATATGAGAGCAAGCGAGCGAGCCAGATGTGAGAGCGAGACAGATAAGAGAGCAAGTCAGACAAGAGAGCAAGCGAGCGAGCAAGATATGCGAGCGAGCCAGATAAGAGAGCGAGCCAGACAAGAGAGCAGCGAGCGAGCCAGGCCAGATATGAGAGCATGCGAGCAAGCCAGATGTGAGAGAGAGCGAGGCAGATAAGAGAGCGAGCCAGACAATTAAGCAAGCGAGCGAGCCAGATATGAGAGCAAGCGAGCGATCCAGATAAGAGAGCGAGCCAGACATGAGAGCGAGCGAGCCAGATATGAGAGCAAGCGAGCGAGCCAGATATGAGAGCAAGCGAGCTAGCCAGATATGAGAGCGAGCCAGACAAGAGAGCAAGCAAGCGAGCCAGATATGAGAGCAAGCGAGCGAGCCAGATATGAGAGCAAGCGAGCGAGCCAGAAATGAGAGCAAGCGAGCCAGCCAGAAATGAGAGCAAGTGAGCCAGCCAGATGTTAGAGCGAGCGAGCCAGATATGCGAGCGAGCCAGATAAGAGAGCAAGCCAGACAAGAGAGCAAGCGTGCGAGCCAGATATGCTAGCGAGCAAGCCAGATAAGAGAGCGAGCCAGAAAAGAGAGCAAGCGAGCGAGCCAGATATGAGAGTAAGCAAGCCAGCCAGATATGAGAGCGAGCGAGCCAGATAAGAGAGCGAGCAAGACAAGAGAGCAAGCGAACTAGCCAGATATGAGAGCATGCGAGCGAGCCAGATAAGAGAGCGAGCCAGATAAGAGAGCGAGCCAGCCAAGAGAGCAAGCGAGCGAGCCAGATATGAGAGCAAGCGAGCGAGCCGGATATGAGAGCAAGCGAGCAAGCCAGATATGAGCGCAAGCGAGCGAGCCAGATTTGAGAGCGACCGAGCCAGATTTGAGAGCGAGCGAGCCAGATATGTGAGCGAGCCATAAAAGAGAGTGAGAGAGACAAGAGAGAAAGCGAGCTAGCCAGATATGAGAGCGAGCCAGACAAGATAGCAAGCGAGCGAGCCAGATATGAGAGCAAGCGAGCGAGCCAGATATGAGAGCAAGCGAGCGAGCCAGAAATGAGAGCAAGCGAGCCAGCCAGAAATGAGAGCAAGCGAGCCAGCCAGATGTGAGAGCGAGCTAGCCAGATATTCGAGTGAGCCATATAAGAGAGCGAGCCAGACAAGAGAGCAAGCGAGAAAGCCAGATATGAGAGCGAGCGAGCCAGACATGAGAGCAAGCGAGCGAGCCAGATATGAGAGCGAGCGAGCCAGATAAGAGAGCAAGCCAGACAAGAGAGCAAGCGTGCGAGCCAGATATTCTAGCGAGCAAGCCAGATCAGAGAGCAGGCCAGACAAGAGAGCAAGCGAGCGAGCCAGATATGAGAGCAAGCGAGCCAGCCAGATATGAGAGCGAGCGAGCCAGATAAGAGAGCGAGCAAGACAAGAGAGCAAGCGAGCGAGCCAGATATGAGAGAGAGCGAGCCAGATATGAGAGCAAGCGAGCCAGCCAGATGTGAGAGCGAGCGAGCCAGATATTCGAGCGAGCCAGACAAGAAAGCAAGCGAGCGAACCAGATATGAGAGCAAGCGAGAAAGCCAGATGTGAGAGCGAGCCAGATAAGAGAGCGAACCAGACAAGAGAGCAAGCGAGAAAGCCAGATATGAGAGCGAGCGAGCCAGACATGAGAGCAAGCGAGCGAGCCAGATATGAGAGCGAGCGAGCCAGACATGAGAGCAAGCGAGCGAGCCAGATATGAGAGCGAGCGAGCCAGATAAGAGAGCAAGCCAGACAAGATAGCAAGCGAGCCAGCCAGATATGCTAGCGAGCAAGCCAGATAAGAGAGCGAGCCAGACAAGAGAGCAAGCGAGCGAGCAAGATATGAGAGCAAGCGAGCCAGCCAGATATGAGAGCGAGCAAGCCAGATAAGAGAGCGAGCAAGACAAGAGAGCAAGCGAACTAGCCAGATATGAGAGCAAGCGAGCGAGCCAGATTTGAGAGCGAGCGAGAAAGATATGCGAGGGAGCCAGATAAGAGAGCGAGCCAGACAAGAGAGCAAGCAAGCGAGCCAGATATGAGAGCAAGCGAGCGAGCCGGATATGAGAGCAAGCGAGCAAGCCAGATATGAGAGCAAGCGAGCGAGCCAGATTTGAGAGCGAGCGAGCCAGATTTGCAAGCGAGCGAGCCAGATATGTACCGAGCAAGCCAGATAAGAGAGCGAGCCAGACAAGAGAGCAAGCGAGCGAGCCAGATATGAGAGCAAGCGAGCGAGCCAGATATGAGAGCAAGCGAGCCAGCCAGATATGAGAGCGAGCCAGCTAAGAGAGCGAGCAAGACAAGAGAGCAAGCGAGCTAGCCAGATATGAGAGCGAGCCAGACAAGAGAGCAAGCGAGCGAGCCAGATATGAGAGCAAGCGAGCGAGCCAGATATGAGAGCAAGCGAGCGAGCCAGATATGAGAGCAAGCGAGCGAGCCAGAAATGAGAGCAAGCGAGCCAGCCAGAAATGAGAGCAAGCGAGCCAGCCAGATGTGAGAGCGAGCTAGCCAGAAATGCGAGCGAGCCAGATAAGAGAGCGAGCCAGACAAGAGAGCAAGCGAGAAAGCCAGATATGAGAGCGAGCGAGCCAGACATGAGAGCAAGCGAGCGAGCCAGATATGAGAGCGAGCGAGCCAGATAAGAGAGCAAGCCAGACAAGAGAGCAAGCGTGCGAGCCAGATATTCTAGCGAGCAAGCCAGATCAGAGAGCAAGCCAGACAAGAGAGCAAGCGAGCGAGCCAGATATGAGAGCAAGCGAGCCAGCCAGATATGAGAGCGAGCGAGCCAGATAAGAGAGCGAGCAAGACAAGAGAGCAAGCGTGCGAGCCAGATATTCTAGCGAGCAAGCCAGATAAGAGAGCGAGCCAGACAAGAGAGCAAGCTAGCGAGCCAGATATGAGAGCAAGCGAGCAAGCCAGATGTGAGAGAGAGCGAGGCAGATAAGAGAGCGAGCCAGACAATTAAGCAAGCGAGCGAGCCAGATATGAGAGCAAGCGAGCGATCCAGATATGAGAGCGAGCCAGACATGAGAGCGAGCGAGCCAGATATGAGAGCAAGCGAGCCAGATATGAAAGCGAGCCAGACATGAGAGCGAGCGAGCCAGATATGAGAGCAAGCGAGCGAGCCAGATATGAGAGCAAGCGAGCCAGCCAGATATGAGAGCGAGCGAGCCAGATAAGAGAGCGAGCAAGACAAGAGAGCAAGCGAGCTAGCCAGATATGAGAGCAAGCGAGCGAGCCAGATATGAGAGCAAGCGAGCGAGCCAGAAATGAGAGCAAGCAAGCCAGCCAGAAATGAGAGCAAGCGAGCCAGCCAGATGTGAGAGCGAGCTAGCCAGATATGCGAGCGAGCCAGATAAGAGAGCGAGCCAAATATGCGAGCGAGCCAGATAAGAGAGCGAGCGAGAAAGCCAGATATGAGAGCAAGCGAGCCAGACATGAGAGCAAGCGTGCGAGCCAGATATGCTAGCGAGCAAGCCAGATAAGAGAGCGAGCCAGACAAGAGAGCAAGCGAGCGAGCCAGATATGAGAGTAAGCGAGCCAGCCAGATATGAGAGCGAGCGAGCCAGATAAGAGAGCGAGCAAGACAAGAGAGCAAGCGAACTAGCCAGATATGAGAGCAAGCGAGCGAGCCAGATTTGAGAGCGAGCGAGAAAGATATGCGAGCGAGCCAGATAAGAGAGCGAGCCAGACAAGAGAGCAAGCGAGCGAGCCAGATATGAGAGCAAGCGAGCGAGCCGGATATGTGAGCAAGCGAGCAAGCCAGATATGAGAGCAAGCGAGCGAGCCAGATTTGAGAGCGAGCGAGCCAGATATGAGAGCAAGCGAGCGAGCCAGATATGTGAGCGAGCCATAAAAGAGAGCGAGGCAGACAAGAGAGAAAGCGAGCGAGCCAGATATGAGAGCAAGCTAGCAAGCCAGATATGAGAGCGAGCCAGATAAGAGAGCGAGCCAGACAAGAGAGCAAGCGTGCGAGCCAGATATTCTAGCGAGCAAGCCAGATCAGAGAGCAAGCCAGACAAGAGAGCAAGTGAGCGAGCCAGATATGAGAGCAAGCGAGCCAACCAGATATGAGAGCGAGCGAGCCAGATAAGAGAGCAAGCCAGACAAGAGAGCAAGCGTGCGAGCCAGATATTCTAGCGAGCAAGCCAGATCAGAGAGCAAGCCAGACAAGAGAGCAAGCGAGCGAGCCAGATATGAGAGCAAGCGAGCCAGTCAGATATGAGAGCGAGCGAGCCAGATAAGAGAGCGAGCAAGACAAGAGAGCAAGCGAGCGAGCCAGATATGAGAGAGAGCGAGCCAGATATGAGAGCAAGCGAGCCAGCCAGATGTGAGAGCGAGCAAGCCAGATATTCGAGCGAGCCAGACAAGAAAGCAAGCGAGCGAACCAGATATGAGAGCAAGCGAGAAAGCCAGATGTGAGAGCGAGCCAGATAAGAGAGCGAACCAGACAAGAGAGCAAGCGAGAAAGCCAGATATGAGAGCGAGCGAGCCAGACATGAGAGCAAGCGAGCGAGCCAGATATGAGAGCGAGCGAGCCAGACATGAGAGCAAGCGAGCGAGCCATATATGAGAGCGAGCGAGCCAGATAAGAGAGCAAGCCAGACAAGATAGCAAGCGAGCCAGCCAGATATGCTAGCGAGCAAGCCAGATAAGAGAGCGAGCCAGACAAGAGAGCAAGCGAGCGAGCAAGATATGAGAGCAAGCAAGCCAGCCAGATATGAGAGCGAGCAAGCCAGATAAGAGAGCGAGCAAGACAAGAGAGCAAGCGAACTAGCCAGATATGAGAGCAAGCGAGCGAGCCAGATTTGAGAGCGAGCGAGAAAGATATGCGAGGGAGCCAGATAAGAGAGCGAGCCAGACAAGAGAGCAAGCAAGCGAGCCAGATATGAGAGCAAGCGAGCGAGCCAGATTTGAGAGCGAGCGAGCCAGATTTGCAAGCGAGCGAGCCAGATATGTACCGAGCAAGCCAGATAAGAGAGCGAGCCAGACAAGAGAGCAACCGAGCGAGCCAGATATGAGAGCAAGCGAGCGAGCCAGATATGAGAGCAAGCGAGCCAGCCAGATATGAGAGAGAGCGAGCCAGATAAGAGAGCGAGCAAGACAAGAGAGAAAGCGAGCTAGCCAGATATGAGAGCGAGCCAGACAAGAGAGCAAGCGAGCGAGCCAGATATGAGAGCAAGCGAGCGAGCCAGATATGAGAGCAAGCGAGCGAGCCAGATATGAGAGCAAGCGAGCGAGCCAGAAATGAGAGCAAGCGAGCCAGCCAGAAATGAGAGCAAGCGAGCCAGCCAGATGTGAAAGCGAGCTAGCCAGAAATGCGAGCGAGCCAGATAAGAGAGCGAGCCAGACATGAGAGCAAGCGAGAAAGCCAGATATGAGAGCGAGCGAGCCAGACATGAGAGCAAGCGAGCGAGCCAGATATGAGAGCGAGCGAGCCAGATAAGAGAGCAAGCCAGACAAGAGAGCAAGCGTGCGAGCCAGATATTCTAGCGAGCAAGCCAGATCAGAGAGCAAGCCAGACAAGAGAGCAAGCGAGCGAGCCAGATATGAGAGCAAGCGAGCCAGCCAGATATGAGAGCGAGCGAGCCAGATAAGAGAGCGAGCAAGACAAGAGAGCAAGCGTGCGAGCCAGATATTCTAGCGAGCAAGCCAGATAAGAGAGCGAGCCAGACAAGAGAGCAAGCTAGCGAGCCAGATATGAGAGCAAGCGAGCAAGCCAGATGTGAGAGAGAGCGAGGCAGATAAGAGAGCGAGCCAGACAATTAAGCAAGCGAGCGAGCCAGATATGAGAGCAAGCGAGCGATCCAGATATGAGAGCGAGCCAGACATGAGAGCGAGCGAGCCAGATATGAGAGCAAGCGAGCGAGCCAGATATGAAAGCGAGCCAGACATGAGAGCGAGCGAGCCAGATATGAGAGCAAGCGAGCGAGCCAGATATGAGAGCAAGCGAGCCAGCCAGATATGAGAGCGAGCGAGCCAGATAAGAGAGCGAGCAAGACAAGAGAGCAAGCGAGCTAGCCAGATATGAGAGCAAGCGAGCGAGTCAGATATGAGAACAAGCGAGCGAGCCAGAAATGAGAGCAAGCAAGCCAGCCAGAAATGAGAGCAAGCGAGCCAGCCAGATGTGAGAGCGAGCTAGCCAGATATGCGAGCGAGCCAGATAAGAGAGCGAGCCAAATATGCGAGCGAGCCAGATAAGAGAGCGAGCGAGAAAGCCAGATATGAGAGCAAGCGAGCCAGACATGAGAGCAAGCGAGCGAGCCAGATATGAGACCGAGCGAGCCAGATAAGAGAGCAAGCCAGACAAGAGAGCAAGCGTGCGAGCCAGATATGCTAGCGAGCAAGCCAGATAAGAGAGCGAGCCAGACAAGAGAGCAAGCGAGCGAGCCAGATATGAGAGCAAGCGAGCAAGCCAGATGTGAGAGCGAGACAGATAAGAGAGCAAGCCAGACAAGAGAGGAAGCGAGCGAGCCAGATATGTGAGCGAGCCATAAAAGAGAGCGAGGCAGACAAGAGAGAAAGCGAGCGAGCCAGATATGAGAGCAAGCTAGCAAGCCAGATATGAGAGCGAGCCAGATAAGAGAGCGAGCCAGACAAGAGAGCAAGCGAGCGAGCCAGATATGAGAGCAAGCGAGCGAGCCAGATATGAGAGCAAGCGAGCCAGCCAGATATGAGAGCGAGCGAGCCAGATAAGAGAGCGAGCAAGACAAGAGAGCAAGCGAGCTAGCCAGATATGAGAGCGAGCCAGACAAGAGAGCAAGCGAGCGTGCCAGATATGAGAGCAAGCGAGCGAGCCAGATATGAGAGCAAGCGAGCGAGCCAGAAATGAGAGCAAGCGAGCCAGCCAGTAATGAGAGCAAGCGAGCCAGCCAGATGTGAGAGCGAGCTAGCCAGATATGCGAGCGAGCCAGATAAGAGAGCGAGCCAGACAAGAGCAAGCGAGCGAGCCAGAGATGAGAGCGAGCGAGCCAGACATGAGAGGAAGTGAGCGAGCCAGATATGAGAGCAAGCGAGCCAGATAAGAGAGCAAGCCAGACAAGAGAGCAAGCGAGCGAGCCAGATATGCTAGCAAGCAAGCCAGATAAGAGAGCGAGCCAGACAAGAGAGCAAGCGAGTGAGCCAGATATGAGAGCAAGCGAGCGAGCCAGATGTGAGAGCGAGACAGGTAAGAGAGCAAGCCAGACAAGAGAGCAAGCGAGCGAGCAAGATTTGCTAGTGAGCAAGCCAGATAAGAGAGCGAGCCAGACAAGAGATTAAGCGAGCGAGCCAGATATGAGAGCAAGCGAGCGAGCCAGATGTGAGAGCGAGCGAGCAAGATATGCGAGCGAGCCAGATAAGAGAGCGAGCCAGACAAGAGAGCAGCGAGCGAGCCAGATATGAGAGCAAGCGAGAAAGCCAGATGTGAGAGAGAGCGAGGCAGATAAGAGAGCGAGTCAGACAATTAAGCAAGCGAGCGAGCCAGATAAGAGAGCGAGCCAGACAAGAGAGCAAGCGAGCAAGCCAGATAAGAGAGCGAGCCAAACAAGAGAGCAAGCGAGCGAGCCAGATATGAGAGCAAGCGAGCCAGCCAGATATGAAAGCGAGCGAGCCAGATAAGAGAGCGAGCAAGACAAAAGAGCAAGCGAACTAGCCAGATATGAGAGCAAGCGAGCTAGCCAGATTTGAGAGCGAGCGAGCCAGATATGCGAGCGAGCCAGATAAGAGAGCGAGCCAGACAAGAGAGCAAGCGAGCGAGCCAGATATGAGAGCAAGCGAGCGAGCCGGATATGAGAGCAAGCGAGCAAGCCAGATATGAGAGTAAGCGAGCGAGCCAGATTTGAGAGCTACCGAGCCAGATTTGAGTGGAGCGAGCCAGATATGTGAGCGAGGTATAAAAGAGAGCGAGACAGACTAGAGAGCAAGCGAGCGAGTCAGATATGAGAGCAAGCTAGCAAGCCAGATATGCGAGCGAGCCAGATAAGAGAGCGAGCTAGACAAGAGAGCAAGCGAGCGAGCCAGATATGCTAGCAAGCAAGCCAGATAAGAGAGCGAGCCAGACAAGAGAGCAAGCGAGCGAGCCAGATACGAGAGCAAGCGAGCGAGCCAGATGTGAGAGCGAGACAGGTAAGAGAGCAAGCCAGACAAGAGAGCAAGCGAGCGAGCCAGATTTGCTAGTGAGCAAGCCAGATAAGAGAGCGAGCCAGACAAGAGATTAAGCGAGCGAGCCAGATATGAGAGCAAGCGAGCGAGCCAGATGTGAGAGCGAGCAAGCAAGATATGCGAGCGAGCTAGATAAGAGAGCGAGCCAGACAAGAGAGCAGCGAGCGAGCCAGATACGAGAACAAGAGATGTGAGAGAGCAAGGCAGATAAGAGAGTGAGCCAGACAATTAAGCAAGCGAGCGAGCCAGATAAGAGAGCGAGCCAGACAAGAGAGCAAGCGAGCAAGCCAGATAAGAGAGCGAGCCAAACAAGAGAGCAGGCGAGCGAGCCAGATATGAGAGCAAGCGAGCCAGCCAGATATGAGAGCGAGCGAGCCAGATAAGAGAGCGAGCAAGACAAGAGAGCAAGCGAACTAGCCAGATATGAGAGCAAGCGAGCGAGCCAGATTTGAGAGCGAGCGAGCCAGATATGCGAGCGAGCCAGATAAGAGAGCCAGCCAGACAAGAGAGCAAGCGAGCGAGCCAGATATGAGAGCAAGCGAGCGAGCCGGATATGAGAGAAAGCGAGCAAGCCAGATATGAGAGTAAGCGAGCGAGCCAGATTTGAGAGCTACCGAGCCAGATTTGAGAGTGAGCGAGCGAGCCAGATATGTGAGCGAGCCATAAAAGAGCGAGACAGACAAGAGAGCAAGCGAGCGAGTCAGATATGAGAGCAAGCTAGCAAGCCAGATATGCGAGCGAGCCAGATAAGAGAGCGAGCCAGACAAGAGAGCAAGCGAGCGAGCCAGATATGAGAGCAAGCGAGCAAGCCAGATTTGAGAGAGAGCGAGGCAGATAAGAGAGCGAGCCAGACAATTAAGCAAGCGAGCGAGCCAGATATGAGAGCAAGCGAGCGATCCAGATATGAGAGCGAGCCAGACATGAGAGCGAGCGAGCCAGATATGAGAGCAAGCGAGCGAGCCAGATATGAGAGCAAGCAAGCCAGCCAGATGTGCGAGCGAGCCAGATATGCGAGCAAGCCAGATAAGAGAGCGAGCCAGACAAGAGAGCAAGCGAGCGAGCCAGATATGAGAGCAAGCGAGCAAGCCAGATGTGAGAGAGAGCGAGGCAGATAAGAGAGCGAGCCAGACAATTAAGCAAGCGAGCGAGCCAGATATGAGAGCAAGCGAGCGATCCAGATATGAGAGTGAGCCAGACATGACAGCGAGCGAGCCAGATATGAGAGCAAGCGAGCGAGCCAGATATGAGAGCAAGCGAGCCAGCCAGATATGAGAGCGAGCGAGCCAGATAAGAGAGCGAGCAAGACAAGAGAGCAGCGAGCGAGCCAGATACGAGAGCAAGAGATGTGAGAGAGCGAGGCAGATAAGAGAGCGAGCCAGACAATTAAGCAAGCGAGCGAGCCAGATAAGAGAGCGAGCCAGACAAGAGAGCAAGCGAGCAAGCCAGATAAGAGAGCGAGCCAAACAAGAGAGCAGGCGAGCGAGCCAGATATGAGAGCAAGCGAGCCAGCCAGATATGAGAGCGAGCGAGCCAGATAAGAGAGCGAGCAAGACAAGAGAGCAAGCGAACTAGCCAGATATGAGAGCAAGCGAGCGAGCCAGATTTGAGAGCGAGCGAGCCAGATATGCGAGCGAGCCAGATAAGAGAGCCAGCCAGACAAGAGAGCAAGCGAGCGAGCCAGATATGAGAGCAAGCGAGCGAGCCGGATATGAGAGAAAGCGAGCAAGCCAGATATGAGAGTAAGCGAGCGAGCCAGATTTGAGAGCTACCGAGCCAGATTTGAGAGCGAGCGAGCGAGCCAGATATGTGAGCGAGCCATAAAAGAGCGAGACAGACAAGAGAGCAAGCGAGCGAGTCAGATATGAGAGCAAGCTAGCAAGCCAGATATGCGAGCGAGCCAGATAAGAGAGCGAGCCAGACAAGAGAGCAAGCGAGCAAGCCAGATAAGAGAGCGAGCCAAACAAGAGAGCAGGCGAGCGAGCCAGATATGAGAGCAAGCGAGCCAGCCAGATATGAGAGCGAGCGAGCCAGATAAGAGAGCGAGCAAGACAAGAGAGCAAGCGAACTAGCCAGATATGAGAGCAAGCGAGCGAGCCAGATTTGAGAGCGAGCGAGCCAGATATGCGAGCGAGCCAGATAAGAGAGCCAGCCAGACAAGAGAGCAAGCGAGCGAGCCAGATATGAGAGCAAGCGAGCGAGCCGGATATGAGAGAAAGCGAGCAAGCCAGATATGAGAGTAAGCGAGCGAGCCAGATTTGAGAGCTACCGAGCCAGATTTGAGAGCGAGCGAGCGAGCCAGATATGTGAGCGAGCCATAAAAGAGCGAGACAGACAAGAGAGCAAGCGAGCGAGTCAGATATGAGAGCAAGCTAGCAAGCCAGATATGCGAGCGAGCCAGATAAGAGAGCGAGCCAGACAAGAGAGCAAGCGAGCGAGCCAGATATGAGAGCAAGCGAGCAAGCCAGATTTGAGAGAGAGCGAGGCAGATAAGAGAGCGAGCCAGACAATTAAGAAAGCGAGCGAGCCAGATATGAGAGCAAGCGAGCGATCCAGATATGAGAGCGAGCCAGACATGAGAGCGAGCGAGCCAGATATGAGAGCAAGCGAGCGAGCCAGATATGAGAGCAAGCAAGCCAGCCAGATGTGCGAGCGAGCCAGATATGCGAGCAAGCCAGATAAGAGAGCGAGCCAGACAAGAGAGCAAGCGAGCGAGCCAGATATGAGAGCAAGCGAGCAAGCCAGATGTGAGAGAGAGCGAGGCAGATAAGAGAGCGAGCCAGACAATTAAGCAAGCGAGCGAGCCAGATATGAGAGCAAGCGAGCGATCCAGATATGAGAGTGAGCCAGACATGACAGCGAGCGAGCCAGATATGAGAGCAAGCGAGCGAGCCAGATATGAGAGCAAGCGAGCCAGCCAGATATGAGAGCAAGCGAGCCAGATAAGAGAGCGAGCAAGACAAGAGAGCAAGCGAGCGAGCCAGATAAGAGAGCCAGCGAGCCAGATAAGAGAGCAAGCCAGACAAGAGAGCAAGAGAGCGAGCCAGATATGCTAGCAAGCAAGCCAGATAAGAGAGCGAGCGATCCAGATGTGAGAGCGAGCGAGCAAGATATGCGAGCGAGCCAGATAAGAGAGCGAGCCAGACAAGAGAGCAGCGAGCGAGCCAGATATGAGAGCAAGCGAGAAAGCCAGATGTGAGAGAGAGCGAGGCAGATAAGAGAGCGAGCCAGACAATTAAGCAAGCGAGCGAGCCAGATAAGAGAGCGAGCCAGACAAGAGAGCAAGCGAGCAAGCCAGATAAGAGAGCGAGCCAAACAAGAGAGCAAGCGAGCGAGCCAGATATGAGAGCAAGCGAGCCAGCCAGATATGAGAGCGAGCCAGATAAGAGAGCGAGCAAGACAAAAGAGCAAGCGAACTAGCCAGATATGAGAGCAAGCGAGCTAGCCAGATTTGAGAGCGAGCGAGCCAGATATGCGAGCGAGCCAGATAAGAGAGCGAGCCAGACAAGAGAGCAAGCGAGCGAGCAAGATATGAGAGCAAGCGAGCGAGCCTGATATGAGAGCAAGCGAGCAAGCCAGATATGAGAGTAAGCGAGCGAGCCAGATTTGAGAGCTACCGAGCCAGATTTGAGAGCGAACGAGCCAGATATGCGAGCGAGCCAGATAAGAGAGCCAGCCAGACAAGAGAGCAAGCGAGCGAGTCAGATATGAGAGCAAGCGAGCGAGCCGGATATGAGAGAAAGCGAGCAAGCCAGATATGAGAGTAAGCGAGCGAGCCAGATTTGAGAGCTACCGAGCCAGATTTGAGAGCGAGCGAGCGAGCCAGATATGTGAGCGAGCCATAAAAGAGCGAGACAGACAAGAGAGCAAGCGAGCGAGTCAGATATGAGAGCAAGCTAGCAAGCCAGATATGCGAGCGAGCCAGATAAGAGAGCGAGCCAGACAAGAGAGCAAGCGAGCGAGCCAGATATGAGAGCAAGCGAGCAAGCCAGATTTGAGAGAGAGCGAGGCAGATAAGAGAGCGAGCCAGACAATTAAGAAAGCGAGCGAGCCAGATATGAGAGCAAGCGAGCGATCCAGATATGAGAGCGAGCCAGACATGAGAGCGAGCGAGCCAGATATGAGAGCAAGCGAGCGAGCCAGATATGAGAGCAAGCAAGCCAGCCAGATGTGCGAGCGAGCCAGATATGCGAGCAAGCCAGATAAGAGAGCGAGCCAGACAAGAGAGCAAGCGAGCGAGCCAGATATGAGAGCAAGCGAGCAAGCCAGATGTGAGAGAGAGCGAGGCAGATAAGAGAGCGAGCCAGACAATTAAGCAAGCGAGCGAGCCAGATATGAGAGCAAGCGAGCGATCCAGATATGAGAGTGAGCCAGACATGACAGCGAGCGAGCCAGATATGAGAGCAAGCGAGCGAGCCAGATATGAGAGCAAGCGAGCCAGCCAGATATGAGAGCAAGCGAGCCAGATAAGAGAGCGAGCAAGACAAGAGAGCAAGCGAGCGAGCCAGATAAGAGAGCCAGCGAGCCAGATAAGAGAGCAAGCCAGACAAGAGAGCAAGAGAGCGAGCCAGATATGCTAGCAAGCAAGCCAGATAAGAGAGCGAGCGATCCAGATGTGAGAGCGAGCGAGCAAGATATGCGAGCGAGCCAGATAAGAGAGCGAGCCAGACAAGAGAGCAGCGAGCGAGCCAGATATGAGAGCAAGCGAGAAAGCCAGATGTGAGAGAGAGCGAGGCAGATAAGAGAGCGAGCCAGACAATTAAGCAAGCGAGCGAGCCAGATAAGAGAGCGAGCCAGACAAGAGAGCAAGCGAGCAAGCCAGATAAGAGAGCGAGCCAAACAAGAGAGCAAGCGAGCGAGCCAGATATGAGAGCAAGCGAGCCAGCCAGATATGAGAGCGAGCCAGATAAGAGAGCGAGCAAGACAAAAGAGCAAGCGAACTAGCCAGATATGAGAGCAAGCGAGCTAGCCAGATTTGAGAGCGAGCGAGCCAGATATGCGAGCGAGCCAGATAAGAGAGCGAGCCAGACAAGAGAGCAAGCGAGCGAGCAAGATATGAGAGCAAGCGAGCGAGCCTGATATGAGAGCAAGCGAGCAAGCCAGATATGAGAGTAAGCGAGCGAGCCAGATTTGAGAGCTACCGAGCCAGATTTGAGAGCGAACGAGCCAGATATGTGAGCGAGCCATAAAAGAGAGCGAGACAGACAAGAGAGCAAGCGAGCGAGTCAGATATGAGAGCAAGCTAGCAAGCCAGATATGCGAGCGAGCCAGATAAGAGAGCGAGCTAGACAAGAGAGCAAGCGAGCAAGCCAGATATGCTAGCAAGCAAGCCAGATAAGAGAGCGAGCCAGACAAGAGAGCAAGCGAGCGAGCCAGATATGAGAGCAAGCGAGCGAGCCAGATGTGAGAGAGCGAGGCAGATAAGAGAGCGAGCCAGACAATTAAGCAAGCGAGCGAGCCAGATAAGAGAGCAAGCCAGACAAGAGAGCAAGCGAGCAAGCCAGATAAGAGAGCGAGCCAAACAAGAGAGCAGGCGAGCGAGCCAGATATGAGAGCAAGCGAGCCAGCCAGATATGAGAGCGAGCGAGCCAGATAAGAGAGCGAGCAAGACAAGAGAGCAAGCGAACTAGCCAGATATGAGAGCAAGCGAGCGAGCCAGATTTGAGAGCGAGCGAGCCAGATATGCGAGCGAGCCAGATAAGAGAGCGAGCCAGACAAGAGAGCAAGCGAGCGAGCCAGATATGAGAGCAAGCGAGCGAGCCGGATATGAGAGAAAGCAAGCAAGCCAGATATGAGAGTAAGCGAGCGAGCCAGATTTGAGAGCTACCGAGCCAGATTTGAGAGCGAGCGAGCCAGATATGTGAGCGAGCCATAAAAGAGAGCGAGACAGACAAGAGAGCAAGCGAGCGAGTCAGATATGAGAGCAAGCTAGCAAGCCAGATATGCGAGCGAGCCAGATAAGAGAGCGAGCCAGACAAGAGAGCAAGCGAGCGAGCCAGATATGAGAGCAAGCGAGCAAGCCAGATTTGAGAGAGAGCGAGGCAGATAAGAGTGCGAGCCAGACAATTAAGCAAGCGAGCGAGCCAGATATGAGAGCAAGCGAGCGATCCAAATATGAGAGCGAGCCAGACATGAGAGCGAGCGAGCCAGATATGAGAGCAAGCGAGCGAGCCAGATATGAGAGCAAGCAAGCCAGCCAGATGTGCGAGCGAGCCAGATATGCGAGCAAGCCAGATAAGAGAGCGAGCCCGACAAGAGAGCAAGCGAGCGAGCCAGACAAGAGAGCAAGCGAGCGAGCCAAATATGAGAGCAAGCGAGCAAGCCAGATGTGAGAGAGAGCGAGGCAGATAAGAGAGCGAGCCAGACAATTAAGCAAGCGAGCGAGCCAGATATGAGAGCAAGCGAGCGATCCAGATAAGAGAGCCAGCGAGCCAGATAAGAGAGCAAGCCAGACAAGAGAGCAAGAGAGCGAGCCAGATATGCTAGCAAGCAAGCCAGATAAGAGAGCGAGCGATCCAGATGTGAGAGCGAGCGAGCAAGATATGCGAGCGAGCCAGATAAGAGAGCGAGCCAGACAAGAGAGCAGCGAGCGAGCCAGATATGAGAGCAAGCGAGAAAGCCAGATGTGAGAGAGAGCGAGGCAGATAAGAGAGCGAGCCAGACAATTAAGCAAGCGAGCGAGCCAGATAAGAGAGCGAGCCAGACAAGAGAGCAAGCGAGCAAGCCAGATAAGAGAGCGAGCCAAACAAGAGAGCAAGCGAGCGAGCCAGATATGAGAGCAAGCGAGCCAGCCAGATATGAGAGCGAGCCAGATAAGAGAGCGAGCAAGACAAAAGAGCAAGCAAACTAGCCAGATATGAGAGCAAGCGAGCTAGCCAGATTTGAGAGCGAGCGAGCCAGATATGCGAGCGAGCCAGATAAGAGAGCGAGCCAGACAAGAGAGCAAGCGAGCGAGCAAGATATGAGAGCAAGCGAGCGAGCCTGATATGAGAGCAAGCGAGCAAGCCAGATATGAGAGTAAGCGAGCGAGCCAGATTTGAGAGCTACCGAGCCAGATTTGAGAGCGAACGAGCCAGATATGTGAGCGAGCCATAAAAGAGAGCGAGACAGACAAGAGAGCAAGCGAGCGAGTCAGATATGAGAGCAAGCTAGCAAGCCAGATATGCGAGCGAGCCAGATAAGAGAGCGAGCTAGACAAGAGAGCAAGCGAGCGAGCCAGATATGCTAGCAAGCAAGCCAGATAAGAGAGCGAGCCAGACAAGAGAGCAAGCGAGCGAGCCAGATATGAGAGCAAGCGAGCGAGCCAGATGTGAGAGAGCGATGCAGATAAGAGAGCGAGCCAGACAATTAAGCAAGCGAGCGAGCCAGATAAGAGAGCAAGCCAGACAAGAGAGCAAGCGAGCAAGCCAGATAAGAGAGCGAGCCAAACAAGAGAGCAGGCGAGCGAGCCAGATATGAGAGCAAGCGAGCCAGCCAGATATGAGAGCGAGCGAGCCAGATAAGAGAGCGAGCAAGACAAGAGAGCAAGCGAACTAGCCAGATATGAGAGCAAGCGAGCGAGCCAGATTTGAGAGCGAGCGAGCCAGATATGCGAGCGAGCCAGATAAGAGAGCGAGCCAGACAAGAGAGCAAGCGAGCGAGCCAGATATGAGAGCAAGCGAGCGAGCCGGATATGAGAGAAAGCAAGCAAGCCAGATATGAGAGTAAGCGAGCGAGCCAGATTTGAGAGCTACCGAGCCAGATTTGAGAGCGAGCGAGCCAGATATGTGAGCGAGCCATAAAAGAGAGCGAGACAGACAAGAGAGCAAGCGAGCGAGTCAGATATGAGAGCAAGCTAGCAAGCCAGATATGCGAGCGAGCCAGATAAGAGAGCGAGCCAGACAAGAGAGCAAGCGAGCGAGCCAGATATGAGAGCAAGCGAGCAAGCCAGATTTGAGAGAGAGCGAGGCAGATAAGAGTGCGAGCCAGACAATTAAGCAAGCGAGCGAGCCAGATATGAGAGCAAGCGAGCGATCCAAATATGAGAGCGAGCCAGACATGAGAGCGAGCGAGCCAGATATGAGAGCAAGCGAGCGAGCCAGATATGAGAGCAAGCAAGCCAGCCAGATGTGCGAGCGAGCCAGATATGCGAGCAAGCCAGATAAGAGAGCGAGCCCGACAAGAGAGCAAGCGAGCGAGCCAGACAAGAGAGCAAGCGAGCGAGCCAAATATGAGAGCAAGCGAGCAAGCCAGATGTGAGAGAGAGCGAGGCAGATAAGAGAGCGAGCCAGACAATTAAGCAAGCGAGCGAGCCAGATATGAGAGCAAGCGAGCGATCCAGATATGAGAGTGAGCCAGACATGAGAGCGAGCCAGCCAGATATGAGAGCGAGCGAGCCAGATAAGAGAGCGAGCAAGACAAGAGAGCAAGCGAGCGAGCCAGATAAGAGAGCCAGCGAGCCAGATAAGAGAGCAAGCCAGACAAGAGAGCAAGCGAGCGAGCCAGATATGCTAGCAAGCAAGCCAGATAAGAGAGCGAGCCAGACAAGAGAGCAAGCGAGCAAGCCAGATATGAGAGCATGCGAGCAAGCCAGATATGAGAGCGAGCCAGATAAGAGAGCGAACCAGACAAGAGAGCAAGCGAGAAAGCCAGATATGTGAGCGAGCGAGCCAGACATGAGAGCAAGCGAGCGAGCCAGATATGAGAGCGAGCGAGCCAGACATGAGAGCAAGCGAGCGAGCCAGATATGAGAGCGAGCGAGCCAGATAAGAGAGCAAGCCAGACTAGAGAGCAAGCGAGCGAGCTAGATATGCTAGCGAGCAAGCCAGATAAGAGAGCGAGCGAGCTAGGTATGAGAGCAAGCGAGCGAGCCAGATGTGAGAGAGAGACAGATAAGAGAGCAAGTCAGACAAGAGAGCAAGCGAGCGAGCAAGATATGCGAGCGAGCCAGATAAGAGAGCGAGCCAGACAAGAGAGCAAGCGAGCGAGCCAGATATGAGAGCAAGCGAGCAAGCCAGATGTGAGAGAGAGCGAGGCAGATAAGAGAGCGAGCCAGATAAGAGAGCAAGCGAGCGAGCCAGATATGAGAGCAAGCGAGCGAGCCAGATACGAGAGCAAGCAAGCCAGCCAGATGTGAGAGCGAGCGAGCCAGATAAGAGAGCGAGCCAGATAAGAGAGCGAGCCAGACAAGAGAGCAAGCGAGCGAGCCAGATATGAGAGCAAGCGAGCAAGCCAGACATGAGAGCGAGCGAGCCAGATAAGAGAGCAAGCGAGCGAGGCGGATATGCTAGCGAGCAAGCCAGATAAGAGAGCAAGCCAGAGAAGAGAGCAAGCGAGCGAGCCAGATATGAGAGCAAGCGAGCGAGCCAGATGTGAGAGCGAGACAGATAAGAGAGTAAGCCAGACAAGAGAGCAAGTGAGCGAGCCAGATATGCTAGCGAGCAAGCCAGATAAGAGAGCAAGCCAGACAAGAGAGCAAGCGAGCGAGCCAGATATGAGAGCAAGCGAGCGAGCCAGATGTGAGAGTGAGCAAGCAAGATATGCGAGCGAGCCAGATAAGACAGCGAGCCAGACAAGAGAGCAGCGAGCGAGCCAGATATGAGAGCAAGCGAGCAAGCCAGATGTGAGAGAGAGCGAGGCAGATAAGAGAGCGAGCCAGACAATTAAGCAAGCGAGCCAGCCAGATATGAGAGCAAGCGAGCGATCCAGATATGAGAGCGAGCCAGACATGAGAGCGAGCGAGCCAGATATGAGAGCAAGCGAGCGAGCCAGATATGAGAGCAGGCGAGCCAGCCAGATATGAGAGCGAGCGAGCCAGATAAGAGAGCGAGCAAGACAAGAGAGCAAGTGTGCTAGCCAGATATGAGAGCAAGCGAGCGAGCCAGATTTGAGAGCAAGCGAGTGAGCCAGATATGAGAGCGAGACAGATAAGAGAGCGAACCAGACAAGAGAGCAATCGAGCGAGCCAGATATGTGAGCGAGCGAGCCAGATATGAAAGCAAGCGAGCCGGCCAGATGTGAAAGCGAGCGAGCCAGATATGCGAGCGAGTCAGATAAGAGAGCGAGCCAGACAAGAGAGCAAGCGAGCGAGCCAGATATGAGAGGAAGCCAGATATGAAAGCGAGCCAGATGAGAGAGCGAACCAGACAAGAGAGCAAGCAAGAAAGCCATATATGAGAGCAAGCGAGCGAGCCAGAGATGAGAGCGAGCGAGCCAGACATGAGAGGAAGTGTGCGAGCCAGATATGAGAGCGAGCGAGACAGATAAGAGAGCAAGCCAGACAAGAGAGCAAGCGAGCGAGCCAGATATGCTAGCAAGCAAGCCAGATAAGAGAGCGAGCCAGACAAGAGAGCAAGCGAGCGAGCCAGATATGAGAGCAAGCGAGCGAGCCAGATGTGAGAGCGAGACAGGTAAGAGACAAATCCAGACAAGAGAGCAAGCGAGCGAGCCAGATTTGCTAGTGAGCAAGCCAGATAAGAGAACGAGCCAGACAAGAGATTAAGCGAGCGAGCCAGATATGAGAGCAA